>NW_028318104.1:0-280000 GCF_062004578.1 Staurois parvus
TTTGCAAAGGTACGCGGGATAAAACGAAAACGCCACTGCTCCGCTTCCACCTGCCTACTCTCGTCAACCCGGGACCCTTCAAAAGGAAAACGCTCCAAAGGCAAGAGTGAGAATATATCAACGTACTCCCCACTCCAAAGCTACTCCCGTACCTCCGACTGTAAATGCGCACCCAAAGGGCCCTCAAAACACACGTACACTTCGCCCCTGGCCGAGTCCGCCAAGCCGACAGGCCCGGACACCCTCGAATCCGCACCCAACACCGCGGAGGGGGCCGCAGAACCCCGATCACCTGTCGTGGCCGGAACAACCCCTAGCCCAGACCCCGGAGGAGAAGAGACCCCCGGACGCCGCACGTCCCCGCTGTCCTGTACAAGAACCACGAAACCTTCCCCACCATCCGGCGGGAGCCACGCAGAAGCAGGCCCAGGCGCCCCACTCAAGACGCCGCAACAGGTCCCGCTAACCGGAAATCACATCACCGAGACCCCCACCCATACCCGACGGGGGAACGCCGACAGTGCACGCCGCAGAGGCCGCGCCCACCGTAGCGGCCCTACCACCCCCCAGCAGGTCCCGTAACGCAGAAGAAAAAGAGATAGACCCCAGAACAGGTAACTCATCAGGCTGCCCAGGAGATGCCCCTTCAGCCGCGTGCTCACGATCCACCGTTGTAGAGCGGCCAGCCGTCGCCCCCCGCATCGGGTTCCGACAGCTCGCCCTCCGACCTCTCGTCCTCCGCACGCTGTTCAGATGGCCTCCCGGTCCCAGGAGCCACGGGTCCTGCTGGTCTGTGCCGCTCACGACTCCGCCTCCCGGCACCAGACACGCTCACCGCCGTCCCTGGGCTCCGACCTGCAGCACTGCCAGCTGCCCTCCGCCCAGCTCCAGTCTTCCGCTGATGCTGCTGTGGAGCAAGAGCACCAGACCGTCCAGGGGGCCCGCCGGCCGCAGCAGTAGACAGCCCAGCAGCCGCAGAACTCCCTGCTGCACTCCGTCCAGTGCCGATCCCACGCTGCTGCCTCACTGGAGCCGGAGCCCCAGACTTCTCAGGGGGCCCGCCGGCCGCAGCAGGAGACAGCCCGGCAGCCGCAGCTGTGCGCCTCCCACGCAGGGCTCCCTCCCTGACCGGCACCTTGTCAGTGGAGGAGCCGCAGATTCTGCTTCTGCCTCCATGCCGTGTGGGCGGGGGGGAGGGGCTTCCCCCGCACGAGGCCCCGCCCACTGAGCTCCGCTGATGGCGGGGATTCCTCCCGGCTTCCCCGCTAGCAGAGGCAAGGGAGCGCCCTGCAAGCGGAGCCGGAGGGGCCCGAGCGGGGCTCCCATGGTGGTGCTGAGCTCTGGGAGGGGGGGGGGGAGCCCGAGCCCGGGCTAAAGCGTTCCGGAGGCCTAGACCTCCGAGCACGTGGGCCCTCCCGCCCCCCTGCTGCAGGTGATGAGCCTGGATCCTGCAAGAGATCCGAGACACGGCTCTGCAGCCAGTCCATCCCCCTTTCCCCTGCTGCCTCCTGCAGCTGAGCCAAAAGGCTGTCCATGGCAGGGCTAAAGGTGGCCTGAAGCAAGGTGTGCTAAACAGACACCAAGCTCACACTCTTGCCGTCCAGCTAACTGACTCCCCCTCACAGAACCTCCCATCCTAAGGTGCAGCAAAACCCCACCTACACCAACCTCTACCAATCAGCTACCCCCCACTAACAATAACAAAATCCTCCTGGAGCTACCTTAACCCTTTCTGCTCTTCCTTCCCCCACTCTGGGCCTAGTCATGTATGCCCTGCGCTATTTCTTCTTTCTTTCGCTACGGGCATTTCTGGACAGTACAGATATCCCCCAAATGTCAGAACGGTACAGATATCCCCCAAATGTCAGGACGGTACAGATATCCCCCAAATGTCAGGACGGTACAGATATCCCCCAAATGTCAGGACGGTACAGATATCCCCCAAATGTCAGGACGGTACAGATATCCCCCAAATGTCAGAACAGTACAGATATCCCCCAAATGTCAGGACAGTACAGATATCCCCCAAATGTCAGAACAGGACAGGTATCCCCCAAATGTCAGGACAGTACAGATATCCCCCAAATGTCAGAACAGGACAGATATCCCCAAATATCAGGATGGTGCAGATATCCCCCAAATGTCAGGACAGTACAGATATCCCCCAAATGTCAGGACAGTACAGATATCCCCCAAATGTCAGAACAGGACAGATATCCCCAAATGTCAGGACAGTACAGATATCCCCAAATGACCCCTTTTTGCAGAGTAGACAGTCCGACGTATTTCATAAGAGGAATGGCGAGTTTTTTGAAGTTGTATTTTTTTTGTCATAATTTTTCGGAAAATGAAAAAATTAAAAAAATTATTTTCACTATTTTTTTTTACATCCTGTCACCAGCGCAGTACAGCGTCATCATATAACTGGCATGGCGGGGATCAGGGACACTGACTGGTGACAGTATGAAAAAAATATATATATATATTTTTTTTTTTTTTATTATTTTACTTTTTTTTTTTTACACAATTTGCTTATAGCAAAGAATTACTTTGCTATAAGAAAGCATTTACCTGAATGACATCGATTTTTTTTTGCTATTCGACACTACACTTTTCAGGGTGGATTTGATGTAAATCACTAGTCAGTAAGGCTGGATGTAAATCCGAGTTTTCTACATAAAGACTAATTCTTGCTGGTATAACTTTAATATGCAAGTAGATGAAGAAATCAGAATCCGATCCATTATGCTCCCCAATCCGCAGATCCGACCCCTCTTGCGGGGATCGTCGGCTTGCAACCTATATGGGGTTCACTGATCTAGGTAAGGCTGTGAAAGATCCGGGACTTGTCTGTAACCAGGAAATATGGCCGCTATAGCAGGAACCTCCTCCATCTGACATCACTTCTCGAGCATGTGCAGACCAGACCTGTGTTGAAGATCATTTAACCCCGTAAAGGTTGCAAGCCGACGATCCCCGCAGTATGGATGAGATCTGGGGATTGGGGAGCATAATGGATTGGACTCCGATCCATTGTGCTCAATCCACAGATCTGATCCATCCTGCGAGGTTCGTCAGAGGGGCAACCCCAAGTGTTACCGCACCGGGTGACACCAACCCTCAGGACGCCCCTGATTATGCCACACATCACTCACTCTTCTAACCACCTGAAGACCAAGCCTTTTCTGACACTTTTCACATGAAAATAATCAGTATTTTTTACTAGGAAATTACTTTGAACCCCCAAACAGTATATATTTTTAAAGCAGACACCCTAGTGAATAAAATGGTGGGTTCTGCAATGTTTTATGTCACATAGTACTCGCGCAGTGATTTTTCAAACGCAAATTTTTTGAAACAAAATATTTTTTTTCACTTCTAATGCACAAAAACACAATATATTGGCCAATTATTTGCTAAAGTATAAAAGATGATGGTATGCCGAGTAAATAGATACCAAACATGACATGCTTTAAAACTGCGCATGCCCAGTGCAATGGCGACAAACTGCATACGTTTTTCATATCCATAGGAAACACTTTAAAAGTCTTTACAAGGTCTAGTGTTAGAATTACTGCCCTTAATCTGATGTTCATGGCGATACCTCACATGCATGATACAGAAAGGTGCAAGGGTGCTTTTTTTTTTTAAGTTATTTTGATTTTTTTAATTATTTTTACACTGTCGCTTTTATATTTTTTCAAATCACTTTTAATGCTATCACAGGGAATGCAAATTTCCCCTATAACTTCAATGGGCATTGTCATATATTCTTTTTTGAGAGATCTGGGGTCTATCAGACTCTGGATATCTCCTCTGCCCTTACATTATCTCATGTCACCAAGATTGGTGATCAGATGCTTTCCCAATTTACAAATGGTGCTGTTTATATCCTGCGAAACTGAAGTGATGAAATGCTCGGAGCTTCCGATTTCATAGTCTATAGAGATGATTGGCACCATTCTGGTCTCCAATCAGCTCTATGGTCAGCTGCCAGAAACCCTGGCTGCATTCTCAGGTTCCCCCAATGGTACGGGACTGCCCGAGAAGGCCGTGGAAGGCAGCGGGGGAGGGTGGCATTGTCTCCCGCTGCTTGTAAAAGGAATCCGGCAGCTATTTAGACACTATGATTGCTTTTACATGAAAGCAGATCGTTGGCTGAAAAAAAACAATACCAGGATGATGCCTGCAGCTATAGGTATCATCCTGGTATAACCACTCAAAGTCCAGTGATTGTACCAGTACGTAGCTGGTCCTTGTTGGGTGTATATGATATGTCATTTTTTCTTTATGCAGCTTGTGGGCTGAATGAAAAAAAGAGAACTACTTTTGCTCGCCACCGCACCAGCTTGTACTGCACTTATGGGACACGCCACGTCACCAAGTGATACTGCATTGCTGGTATGTATAAGACCAGGATGTACTAGACTGCTGGTGCTCGCCAGTTCACCAAAAGGTAGCGCGGCACTAGTACTGGTACTCTGCTGCATATGAGAATCATAATGCGATTGTAACATCTCAGCAACCTGGGAATGGGGTTGGGTAAGCCTGACCTTAGCAGGGACCTCTTCTCCATCGTCTGAGCGATCTGTCAGGGTGCCTCTGCTATCTACAGGTTTATTATCTGAGGCTGATTGTGTCAGGGAGTCTTCCCCTTTACTCTCATCTGACATGCTCAGAATCCTGTAGGCCTCTTCACTAGAGTACCTTTCCATTGACATGTTGGCTACTAAATTTCTAGGTACCTAGTGGGACTCACGGGAAAAAGATCACCTGGCTGTCAGGGACTGCATGAACCGCTATAAAAAAATTTTGGCAAGTGCTAACAGAGATCAGGACTGATTCTGCCAACACTGCGGTTTTGTGTGCAATGTATCAAGTGACAGTGACCTACTGACACTGCACTGGCTGGGGGGGGGGGGGGGGGTAAACGTAGGGGCTAAACACAGGTACTGGCAGTGTCGGGGCTGATCCAGCTAATGCTGAATTTTTGTGGACAGTATACTAATGTGAATGCTGGTATAGTGCTGATCTGATCAATGATATTGATCCGTTCAGATACTATACTAGTAATGGAGGTTTATTGTGTATGAGCGTCTTCCTGGCAATCAAGGGGTTAAATGTAATGACTGGTGCACTGACGGGCAATCTTATGCTATCTGGGAGGGACGCTAACTGATGCTAGCACCATCTGAAGTCGCCAGTGGCACTAATACAGAGATCAGTAAAAAATCTGTACACTGTACTAATGACACTGGTGACAGGGCAGTGAAGGGGTTAACTCGGGGGGGGGGGGATGGGGGGCAATCAAGAGGATAAATGTGTCCTAAAGTGTGTTCCTACTGTGTGAGTGGGCTTCTTCTTTCTTCTCTCTCTGGGATGGAATGTGCACCGAGAGAGAAGATGTCATCATTTCCTGTACCTGTGTAAGTGTAATCACATATACAGGGAGATCCCTGATAGGATCACTGGCCTAAATTGGATGATTGATCCCTTGCCCCCCCCCCCCCCCCGGCCTTCCAAAATTGTGGGAGGTGAATCATGTATACAGGTGAAATGCGAAAAATTAGAATATGGTGCAAAAGTTCATTTATCTCAGTGCAGCAACTTAAAAGGTGAAACTAATATATGAGACTCATTCCATGCAAAGCAAGATAGTTCAAGCCGTGATTTGTCATCATTGTGATGATTATGGCTTACAGCTCATGAAAACCCCAAATCCACAATCTCAGAAAATGAGAATATTGTGAAAAGGTGGAATAATCTCGGCTCAAAGTGTCCCACTCTAATCAGCTCATTCAGCCATAACACCTGCAAAGGGTTCCTCAGTAGGAATCACAATCATGGGAAAGGACTGCTGACCTGACACCATCATTGACACCCTCCATAAGGAGGGAAAGCCTCAAAAGGGAATTGCAGAAGAAGTTGGATGTTCCCAAAGTCCTGTATCAAAGCACATTAATAGAAAGTTATGTGGAAGAGAAAAATGTTGAAGAAAAAGGTGCACAAGCAGCAGGGATGATCGCAGCCTGGAGAAGATTGTCAGGAAAAGACCATTCAAAAGTGTTGGGGGACTTTCACAAGGAGTGGACTGAGGCTGGAGTCAGTGCATCAAGAGCCACCACACACAGACGGATCCTGGACATGGGCTTCAAATGTTGTATTCCTCTTGTCAAGCCGCTCCTGAACAACATACAACGTCAGAAGCGTCTTACCTGGGCTAAAGAAAAACAGTCCTGGTCTGGTGCTCAGTGGTCCAAAGTCCTCTTTTCTGATGAGAGCAACTTTTGCATCTCATTTGGAAACCAAGGACCCCGAGTATGGAGGAAGAATGGAGAGGCCCAAGGACCCCGAGTATGGAGGAAGAATGGAGAGGCCCAAGGACCCCGAGTATGGAGGAAGAATGGAGAGGCACACACTGTAAGATGCTTGAAGTCCAGTGTGAAGTTTCCACAGTCTGTGTTGATTTGGGGAGCCATGTCATCTGCTGGTGTTGGTCCACTGTGCTTCATTAAGTCCAGGGTCACCGCAGCCGTCTACCAGGAGATTTTGGAGCACTTCGTGCTTCCTTCCACAGACGAGCTTTATGGGGATGCTGACTTCATTTTCCAGCAGGACTTGGCACCGCCCACACTGCCAAAAGCGCCAAAACCTGGTTCAATGACCGCGGGATTACTGTGCTTGATTGGCTAGCAAACTCGCCTGACCTGAACCCCAGAGAATCTATGGGGCATTGCCAAGAGAAAGATGAGAGACATGAGACCGAACAATGCAGAAGAGCTGAAGGCCGCTATTGAAGCATCCTGGTCTTCCATAACACCTCAGCAGTGCCACAGGCTGATAGCTTCCATGCCACGCCGCATTGAGGCAGTAATTGCTGCAAAAGGGGCCCAAACCAAGTCCTGAGTACATATGCATGCTTCTACTTTTCAGAGGTCCGATATTGTTCTATGTACAATCCTTGTTTTATTGATTGCATGGAATATTCTCATTTTCTGAGATTGTGGATTTGGGATTTTCATGAGCTGTAAGCCATAATCATCACAATGATGACAAATCACGGCTTGAACTATCTTGCTTTGCATGGAATGAGTCTATCTCATGTATTAGTTTCACCTTTTAAGTTGCTGCACTGAGATAAATTAACTTTTGCACCATATTCTCATTTTTCGCGTTTCACCTGTACAGTCAGGTCCATAAATATTGGGACATCTACACAATTCTAAAATTTTTGGCTCTATACACCACCACAATGGATTTGAAATGAAACAAACAAGATGTGCTTTAACTTCAGACTGTCAGCTTTAATTTGAGGGTATTTACATCCAAATCAGGTGAACGGTGTAGGAATTGCAACAGTTTGCATATTTGCCTCCCACTTGTTAAGGGACCAAAAGTAATGGGACAGAATAATAATCATAAATCAAACTTTCACTTTTTAATACTTGGGTGGAAATCCTTTGCAGTCAATTACAGCCTGAAGTGTGGAACGCATAGACATCACCAGACGCTGGGTTTCATCCCTGGTGAGGCTCTGCCAGGCCTCTACTGCAACTGTCTTCAGTTCCTGCTTGTTCTTGGGGCATTTTCCCTTCAGTTTTGTCTTCAGCAAGTGAAATGCTCAATCGGATTCAGGTCAGGTGATGGACTTGGCCATTGCAGAACATTCCACTTCTTTCCCTTAAACTCTTTGGTGTCTTTTGCAGTCTGCTTTGGGTCATTGTCCATCTGCACTGTGAAGCGTCCAATGAGTTGTGAAGCATTTGGCTGAATATGAGCAGATAATATTCCCGAAACACTTCACAATTCATCCGGCTGCTTCTGTCAGCAGTCACATCATCAATAAATACAAGAGAACCAGTTCCATTGGCAGCCATACATGCCCACGCCATGACACTACCACCACCATGCTTCACTGATGAGGTGGTATGCTTAGGATCATGAGCAGTTCCTTCTCCATCCTCTTCTCTTCCCATCACTCTGGTACAAGTTGATGTTGGTCTCATCTGTCCATAGGACAGTGGTTCTCAACCTTTCTAATGCCGCGACCCCTTAATACAGTTCCTCATGTTGTGGTGACCCCCAACCATAAAATTATTTTCGTTGCTACTTCATAACTGTAATTTTGCAGTGGAAGGAGTAGTGCCCCATCACTGATGTCAATGGGATGAATAGTGTCCCATCGTTGGTGTCAGTGGGAGGAATAGTACCCCATCGTTGGTGTCAGTGGGAGGAATAGTGCCCCATCGTTGGTGTCAGTGGGAGGAATAGTGCCCCATCGTTGGTGTCAGTGGGAGGAATAGTGCCCCATCGTTGGTGTCAGTGGGAGGAATAGTGCCCCATCGTTGGTGTCAGTGGGAGGAATAGTGCCCCATCGTTGGTGTCAGTGGGAGGAATAGTGCCCCATCGTTCGTGTCAGTGGGAGGAATAGTGCCCCATCGTTGGTGTCAGTGGGAGGAATAGTGCCCCATCGTTGGTGTCAGTGGGAGGAAAAGTGTCCCATCATTGGTGTCAGTGGGAGGACTAGTGCCACATCATTGGTGTCAGTGGAAGGAGTAGCGCCCCATCACTGATGTCAGTGGGATGAATAGTGCCCCATCGTTGGTGTCAGTGGGAGGAATAGTGTCCCATCGTTGGTGTCAGTGGGAGGAATAGTGCCCCATCGTTGGTGTCAGTGGGAGGAATAGTGCCCCATCGTTGGTGTCAGTGGGAGGAATAGTGCCCCATCGTTGGTGTCAGTGGGAGGAATAGTGCCCCATCGTTGGTGTCAGTGGGAGGAATAGTGCCCCATCATTGGTGTCAGTGGGAGGAATAGTGCCCCATCGTTGGTGTCAGTGGGAGGAATAGTGCCCCATCGTTGGTGTCAGTGGGAGGAATAGTGCCCCATCGTTGGTGTCAGTGGTAGGAATAGTGCCCCATCGTTGGTGTCAGTGGGAGGAATAGTGCCCCATCGTTGGTGTCAGTGGGAGGAATAGTGCCCCATCGTTGGTGTCAGTGGGGGGAATAGTGCCCCATCATTGGTGTCAGTGGGGGGAATAGTGCCCCATCATTGGTGTCATTGGGGGGAATAGTGCCCCATCATTGGTGTCAGTGGGGGGAATAGTGCCCCATCATTGGTGTCAGTGGGATGAATAGAGCCCCATCATTGGTGTCAGTGGGAGGAATAGTGCCCCATCATTGGTGTTAGTGGGGGGAATAGTGCCCCATCATTGGTGTCAGTGGGAGGAATAGTGCCCCATCATTGGTGTCAGTGGGGGGAATAGTGCCCCATCATTAATGTCAGTGGGGGGAATAGTGCCCCATCATTGGTGTCAGTGGGGGGAATAGTGCCCCATCATTGGTGTCAGTGGGGGGAATAGAGCCCCATCATTGGTGTCAGTGGGGGGAATAGAGCCCCATCATTGGTGTCAGTGGGGGGGATAGAGCCCCATCATTGGTGTCAGTGGGGGGAATAGAGCCCCATCATTGGTGTCAGTGGGGGGAATAGTGCCCCATCATTGGTGTCAGTGGGGGGAATAGTGCCCCATCATTGGTGTCAGTGGGGGGAATAGTGCCCCATCATTGGTGTCAGTGGGGGGAATAGTGCCCCATCATTGGTGTCAGTGGGGGGAATAGTGCCCCATCATTGGTGTCAGTGGGGGGAATAGTGCCCCATCATTTGTGTCAGTGGGAGGAATAGTGCCCCATCATTGATGTCAGTGTGGTGGAGGGGGAAATAGTGCCCCATCCTTGGTGTCAGTGGGGGGGGGGAAATAGTATCCCATCGTTGGTGTCGGTGGGGGGAGGAATAGTGCCCCATTCTTGGTGTCAGTGGGGGGAGGAATAGTGCCCCATCGTTGGTGTCAGTGGGGGGAGGAATAGTGCCCCATCGTTGGTGTCAGTGGGGGGAGGAATAGTGCCCCATCGTTCGTGTCAGTGGGGGGAGAAATAGTGCCCCATCGTTGGTGTCAGTGGGAGAAATAGTGCCCCATCGTTGGTATTAGTGACACAAATGATGGGGCACTATTCCTCCCACTGACACCAATGATACTTACCTTGCTGACCCCTGCTCCAGCCTGGGCTCGCTCTCTCACTTACCTGTCAGCTGTCTTCCTTCTCTGGCCGCTCTCCTCTTCACTCGCTCCTGCAGCTCCCTCGATCTTCTTAGATCTACGCGCGCTGCCTCTCTTCTCGGCTCCTCCTCTCCAAGCTCCACCTCCTCTCCGGTGATTGGCCGCCTGTGTGCCTCTCCTGAGCTACAGTTCCGGTGGCCAATCAGCGGCGAGGAGGCGGAGCTGTTGAGTGATCCTGGAGGTGTGGCCAGGTGACAGGGGCAGCGTATCATCCCGCCCACACATCGACTGAGTCAGAGGAGCGGTGTCTCGGTTCCTAAGACCATCGGAAATATGTGTTTTCCGATGGTCTTAGGCGACCCCTGGGAAATGGTCGTTCGACCACCAAAGGGGTCGCGACCCCCAGGTTGAGAACCGCTGCCATAGGATGTTGTTCCAGAACTGTGAAGGCTTTTTCAGAAGTCTTTTGGCAAACTCTAATCTGGCCTTCCTGTTTTTGAGGCTCACCAATGGTTTCCATCTTGTGGTGAACCCTCTGTATTCACTCTGGTGAAGTCTTCTCTTGATTGGTGACTTTGACACACATACACCTACCTCCTGGAGAGTGTTCTTGATCTGGCCAACTGTTGTGAAGGGTGTTTTCTTCACCAGGGAAAGAATTCTTCGCTCATCCACCACAGTTGTTTTCCGTGGTCTTCCGGGTCTTTTGGTGTTGCTGAGTTTACCGGTGCGTTCCTTCTTTTTAAGAATGTTCCAAACAGTTGTTTTGGCCACGCCTAATGTTTTTGCTATCTCTCTGATGGGTTTGTTTTGTTTTTTCAGCCTAATGATGGCTTCACTGATAGTGACAGCTCTTTGGATCTCATCTTGAGAGTTGACAGCAACAGATTCCAAATGCAAATAGCACACTTGAAATGAACTCTGGACCTTTTATCTGCCCATTGTAATTGGGATAATGAGGGAATAACACACACCTGGCCATGGAACAGCTGAGAAGCCAATTGTCCCATTACTTTTGGTCCCTTAACAAGTGGGAGGTACATATGCAAACTGTTGTAATTCCTACACCGTTCACCTGATTTGGATGTAAATACCCTGAAATTAAAGCTGACAGTCTGCAGTTAAAGCACATCTTGTTAGTTTCATTTGAAATCCATTGTGGTGGTGTATAGAGCCAAAAATGTTAGAATTGTGTAGATGGCCCAATATTTATGGACCTGACTGTATACCGGGTGCAAGTGGTATTGCATAGTATTGGTGTTATAATTAGGGATGTACTTAGTATATTACTGCATACTATATATTTATACCACCATGTAGGATACATTGAAAATGTTGGAGGCTGGTGGGGTGGTGGCCCGGTCTGTCCTAGTATGCTCCAGTGGTCTTGCTTTGGGGGTGGCACATGGTCCGGGGATATCTCTCCCTCACTGGGGGGGTCTTGGGCTGATGGTTACTCCTAGATAGCCACATCCATCTTAGGTAAGAGAATGACGTGGTAAAGAGAAGATGTGATGTGTATTTGTATCTATGTTGTTATATTTTGTCATTGTATACACTTCAAAGAACAAAGGAATACGGCTCAGGCAAACAATCCAGACCAATCCACAACAGGTGCCGGCTCTGGCTCACCACCACACACCATGCAATAGGAAGAAGGGTGAGCCGCAGACCGGAGGATAGATGAATATAATGTGTATTTATTGATCCATCGGACACAAAACACCAGGACATGAATACAGGACCAAAGCTATGATTAAGCACGAGATGGTGTGAAACGCGTTAACAGGTCCTGTATTGATGTCCTGGTGTTGTGTGTCCTATGGATAATAAATACACACTATATTCATCAATCCTCCGGTGTGCGGCTCACCCTTCTTCCTATTACATTTGTATACACTGACTGCTGATTGTTTTATAGATTGTAATAGATTCTGATCCGTACTTCTCCTGATGAAGCTGCTTGGACCGTGAAACGCGTAGAGCTCATTGTGACCCTCTTCTCCCCCCTCTTTGTATAACATCTATTTATAGTACTGTACATGGTTCTTTTTTGGACAGAACATCTGACTCTTGATCTCCAAGTATAACACGGTTATAGAGGGTTGGAGATTTGTTTTGGGTGCACCTATATTAATGATTCATTTTCCTTTTTTAATGTGTTTTATGTATGTAGGGAACTGTTATTTTATACACTAGTTGTGGTTTGTTTACATTTATATACAGCCACTACCATAGAGGTCCCATTACAGACAAGTCCCTAGGTGTGCTTCCTGCCCCTGCAAGGAGGTCAAGAAACCCCAGGATGTTATATAGTTTGTTTTCCAGGAAGTATCAGGCAGAGGGTTCCAGCCTGCCATGTGCTGTGTATCTGGGGAGAACTGTATGGTGATTCTGTGAGTATTGATCCAGATTAACAAGGCTGCTATCTATCTAGTTGTTACTGAAGCAGATTAGGTCTGCCTCTGTTATATTTCAATTTCTGTATAGGAACCCTAATACCTCTGTAAGAGAGAGATTTGTGGTTCATTATCGTTATTCTATTTACACTGCAGAATCCATATAGTTGTATATATATATATATAGATCCGTGTTTTCAGCTGCATAAGACTGTCAGGTGAACTTTCTGTTAATTGCAGTGTATCTTTGCAGCCTCTTTGCTTAAAGCCATAGCACCCTTATTGGTCTGGATCCCCCTTTAGCTAGGATTAGCATAGGGAGCGTTGGATAGATTAGGCTAGAGGTAGGTTAGGCATCCGACAGCCACTTAGACAGATAGAGGCCCGGTTGCAGTGACAGCCCAGTTTAGGGATAGGGACTAAGAGTAAGGATAGATAGGGCATTTTATCCTTTTAGGTGATGCATCGCTGATCGTCAGACAAGCAGTGCAATCATCCACATAGAACGTGTTACTTGGACTCCATCGCAGCATCTAAAGTGGAAGCGTGCATCTTATTGACTCTCACCTCTCCAGGGGCCCCTGCAACCGGACAGCGCTATAACCCATGGTTGGAGGTATTCTGTATACCACATGCACATATACCCGGGTATAACTGCAACCTCCCAATTTATGGTAAATTGTAATTCCTGAATGTTCTTCTTATGCATCCTGTTTATGTGGCTGCTTTATATAAACTTTGCATTCATCTCATACAGGTGGGTGACATGTTTTCATGTTAGAAATATAAGCTGGGTGCATTAATACTGCTATGTATAGTTACTGTAAGTTGTCTGCCTGTTACATTCCTAGACAGGGGTGAGTCTCCTCAATTGCAGGATCCCTATTCTAGGTGGAGGCACTGCCATTTGTATTATCACAACCCCCTCTTCCATATAGCGAAGGCTCAGGATTGCCTACTCATATACAGGTTAGCGCCATAGCCTGTTTGGTGTGGGCCATTTCACATAACCCCCCCCCCCCAAAACAGGGCTACATGTATCATCTTTTTTATTGTGTAAAAATAAACATTTGTATGTCTGTTGATACATAGTTGTCATTATTTGATACCTGGTGCTTAAAAAGCCCAAATGTTCTGGTATTCTGTGACTGCAGCAAAAACACATGGCATTTCCCAATGTGTGGGGGTACTATTAAGAATGAATGGCACCCCTGTGCATCTGCTAAAGAGCAGTGTGTGTGTCTGCGTGTCAGGAACATGCACAATTTTGCACGTATTCCCGACAGCAGTTTTACATATGAATGCCACATTCCCACCACTATTTACATATGAATGCCACATTGCCCCCACTATTTACATATGAATGCCACATTGCCGCCACTATTTACATATGAATGCCACATTGCCGCCACTATTTACATATGAATGCCATATTGCCATCACTATTTACATATGAATGCCACATTGCCGCCACTATTTACATATGAATGTCACATTGCCCCCACTATTTACATATGAATGTCACATTTCCACCACTATTTACATATGAATGCCACATTGCCACCACTATTTACATATGAATGTCACATTCCCACCACTATTTACATATGAATGCCACATTGCCACCACTATTTACATATGAATGTCACATTCCCACCACTATTTACATATGAATGTCACATTCCCGACACTATTTACATATGATTGCCACCACTATTTACATATGAATGTCACATTCCCACCACTATTTACACATGAACGGCAAATTCCCACCACTATTTATATATGAATGTCACATTCCCACCACTATTTACATATGAATGTCACATTCCCACCACTATTTACATATGAATGTCACATTGCCGCCACTATTTACATATGAATGTCACATTCCCACCACTATTTACATATGAATGTCACATTCCCACCACTATTTACATATGAATGTCACATTCCCACCACTATTTACATATGAATGCCACATTGCCACCACTATTTACATATGAATGTCACATTGCCACCACTATTTACATATGAATGTCACATTCCCACCACTATTTACATATGAATGTCACATTGCCACCACTATTTACATATGAATGTCACATTCCCGACACTATTTACATATGAATGTCACATTCCCACCACTAATTACATATGAATGTCACATTCCCACCACTAATTACATATGAATGTCACATTCCCACCACTAATTACATATGAATGTCACATTCCCACCACTATTTACATATGAATGTCACATTGCCGCCGTTATTTACATATGAATGTCACATTCCCACCGCTATTTACATATGAATGCCAGTTATTCATGTGAATGCTGACCCCGCCTGCCCAGGTGAATCATCTGTACAGGGCAATAGGGCAGAGTCGGGCAGAATCAGTGACAGCACCTCACACTGACATATCAGGACACAATGCGGGACGAAGACTTCAAGGGACAAGGGAATGTAAACCGAGACAGTTGGCAAGGTAGGGGCAGCTGCTTTGAGCCCCACAACAATGACTTTTGCCCCTCCTGCATCCAGGCCCTCTGACATGTTTCACCCCTCACACCGGGGCTTGGTCACAGAAGTGTCGGTAGGCTTGCAAGGACAGGGCAACCATTGGGGACACGCGTTAGAAGCGGCCCCTGTGAGGTTAGAGCTACATATATACACAGAAAGTCATTTCTTACTTTGCCATTTCTCCACACGCGGGGGACACTCATATCTGGAAACCTTTCTGGCACATAATCTGGGCCTTCCATAATGGCAATTGTGTCATAATATACTTTTGTAGCATTTATACTCCAGTGGTGTAACAGAAGATCGGTTGGAATTTCTCTTCTCTCGTTAAAGTAGATCTCGCCTTCTGCTAGGTCCATGAAGTGAACGTTTTCCACATATTTGTGCAGCTTTTCATGGAAGACAAAGAATTCACAGATTACTATATACAGATAGAAGAGTTCTGGAATCTCTTCACAAAACACAAAGAGTGAGAGAGCTCCATCCAAGTGACTCGGCGGGCTTTCTATAAATGAATGAACCAGGAGAATCACTTATTCTTCACTTTTGGTTCTCCTGCAATGTCTCCTCTGATATGAAAAGAATCTCCCGACCTAATAATCCAGAGAATCATCAATCATT
This sequence comes from Staurois parvus, assembly GCF_062004578.1. NCBI lineage: Eukaryota > Metazoa > Chordata > Amphibia > Anura > Ranidae > Staurois > Staurois parvus. The sequence continues at coordinate 15,598 of NW_028318104.1, forward strand.
CATTTTATATTCAGATTGCACAAGTCTGTATGTATATATTTAGGAGAATCAATAAAATGGACATTTTTCTGTCTATTCTATTTAGATTTTTGCTCCAAGACAGATATAAAAGCTTCATATGGACTGATTGGTATTGATGATTATGAACTGATTCGCTTCCGGAACCATTTTGTGCACTTTTTGCAATGTTTAAAAAATCATTTAATCCTAAATTATATAAAACTCCCAAAAATTATATACAGTATTTTCTAAAAGTAGGAAAAATAAAATGGCGGCAGCTCCAATGTTTTATGTCACAATATTAGTGCGCCGGTTTAGGAAACAAAATTTCAGTACAAAATACACTAAAGATAATTTTAGGGCACACAGACACAATGTATTTCCCAATTGCTGATAACATATAAAAGACCAGGTTGCACCGAGTAAATAGATACCCAGCGTGTCAAACCGTAAAATTGTGTGCGCCCGTGAAATGGCAACAAACGTCATTACTCTGTATTTTCTATAGCCAGTTAAGGACCGCTCTATAGCAGATGTACTGCCACAGGGTGGCCGATCTAAGCAAAATCCTGTATATACAGTGGGGATGGAAAGTTTGGGCACCCCAGCTAAAAATTTGTATTAATGTGCATAAAGAAGCCAAGGAAAGATGGAAAAATCTCCAAAAGGCATCAAATTACAGATTAGACATTATTATAATATGTCAACAAAAGTTAGATTTTATTTCCATCATTTACACTTTCAAAATAACAGAAAACAAAAAAATGGCGTCTGCAAACGTTTGGGCACCCTGTAGAATTTATAGCATGCACTGCGCCCTTTGCAAAGCTGAGACCTGCCAGTGTCATGGATTGTTCTCAATCATTGTCTGGGAAGACCAGGTGATGTCAAGCTCAAAGGTTTTAAATGCCCAGACTCATCTGACCTTGCCCCAACAATCAGCACCATGGGTTCTTCTAAGCAGTTGTCTAGAAAACTGAAACTGAAAATAGTTGACGCTCACAAAGCTGGAGAAGGCTATAAGAAGATAGCAAAGCGTTTTCAGATGTCAATATCCTCTGTTCGGAATGTAATTAAGAAATGGCAGTCATCAGGAACAGTGGAAGTTAAAGCAAGATCTGGAAGACCAAGAAAAATATCAGACAGAACAGCTCGCAGGATTGTGAGAAAAACAATTCAAAACCCACGTTTGACTGCACGATCCCTCCAGAAAGATCTGGCAGACACTGGAGTTGTGGTCACTATTCCACTATAAAGAGATACTTGTACAAATATGGTCTTCATGGAAGAGTCATCAGAAGAAAACCTCTTTTACGTCCTCACCACAAAAATCATCGTTTGAACTTTGCAAATGAACATATAGACAAGCCTGATGCATTTTGGAAACAAGTTCTGTGGACCGATGAGGTTAAAATTGAACTTTTTGGCCGGAATGAGCAAAGGTACGTTTGGAGAAGAAGGGGCACAGAATTGAATGAAAAGAACCTCTGTCCAACTGCTAAGCATGGGGTTGGATTAATCATGCTTTGGGGTTGTGTTGTGTTGTGTTGCAGCCAGTGGCACAGGGAACATCTCACGAGTAGAAGAAAAAATGGATTCAATAAAATTTCAGCAAATTTTGGATGGTAACTTGATGCCATCTGTGAAAAAGCTGAAGTTAAAGAGAGGATGGCTTCTACAAATGGATAATGATCCTAAACACACCTCGAAATCCACGGGGGATTACATCAAGAGGCGTAAACTGAAGGTTTTGCCATGGCCTTCACAATCTCCTGACCTCAACATAATTGAAAATCTATGGATAGACCTTAAAAGAGCCGTGCGTGACAGACAGCCCAGAAATCTCAAAGAACTGGAAGACTTTTGTAAGGAAGAATGGGCAAAGATACCTCAAACAAGAACTGAAAGACTCTTGGCTGGCTACAAAAAGCGTTTACAAGCTGTGATACTTGCCAAAGGGGGCAGTACAAGATATTAACTCTGCAGGGTGCCCAAACTTTTGCAGACGCCATTTTTTTGTTTTCTGTTATTTTGAAAGTGTAAATGATGGAAATAAAATCTAACTTTTGTTGACATATTATAAGAATGTCTAATCTGTAATTTGATGCCTTTTGGAGATTTTTCCATCTTTCCTTGGCTTCTTTATGCACATTAATACAAATTTTTAGCTGGGGTGCTCAAACTTTCCATCCCCACTGTATATATACCGGAGGTTGCACTTTTAGGGGTCATACATGCTGCCGGCACACAGCTTCTGACATGATTGGTCACACCAAAAGCCTATCAGCATGTGCCGGAAAAGGGATGTTCGCCGGCACCCGGTGATCGGTGAGGAGAGACAGAACACAGCTCCGCTTATGTAAACAAGGCTGAGCTGTGTCCTGTCAGTGGCAATGTGCTGGGTTATCTTTCTCTGCAAAGCAGGGAATAAAATCCAGCACATTACCTAAAAACAGCCCATTGTGTACACATAAACACTGGCTAGGCACACAGTTACCCCTCTGATCACCCTAGGTGTTCAACCCCTTCCCAGCCAGTGTCATTCATACAATGAGTGTATATTTTTAGCACTGATCTCTGTATTAGTGTCACTGGTCCCCACAAAGTGTCAGTTAGTGTCAGGCTTTCCACCACAATATTGCAGTTCTGCTATAAGTCAATGATCGCTGCCATTACTAGTAACTAGAAATTAGATTTTTTTGAAAAAAATTTAATTGGATATGTTTTTATAGCAGAAAGTAAAACATATGTTTTTTTTCATAATTCTCAATCTTTTTGTTTATAGTGCACAAAAAAACACCAGTGGCGGTCAAATACCACCAAAAGAAAGCTCTCTTTGTCAGAAAAAGGGGAAATGTACAGTGTTGCATGACCGTGCAATTGTCAATTAAAGTAACACAGCGCCGTATAGCAAAAAATGGCCGGGTCATGAAGGGGGGTCAATCTCCTGGAGGGCGAGTGGATAGGCAAAGCTTTACAAGTCACCAGTTCAGAGTTCTCTAGGAGCTCTGGTGCCAGAATTATTGGTCTCACTCCGGAGTGTACGGTGATATGTAAAATGTGTAGCACAAGCAACGGTTTCCTTCAAAGGCTTTCCTAATGCATGTGATTACATTAATACATGCAATGTGCGGGGGTTGGGGGCCCCAGAATTTTGGAGGGGTTCTTTTAAGTGCTTTGAAGTAAATTACATTTTTTACAATTTTTTTTTTAAATTTTATTTTACAAAACTTTTTTTCATCACGTAGGAGTCAAAAAGTCCCCTATATGATGATTTTTTTGGTGACAGGTTCTAAAAGACCTCTGATGGTGCGTAGGAAGGCGGCTGTTATTGGGGGTGTTTGAAAGTGATCGGGTGGCTGTCCGGCCTCCAGAACACTTCCATCTTGTGTTGGGAACACTCCAGCTGCTGGGAGTGTGTGCAAACTCCCCCCCCCCTCCCCCCGGTACCACCATAGTTACTATGTCAGGGCAAAGAAAGGGTTAAGAATTTTCAAACCCACCAATATGTATTCCTAAATACTTGCCACAATGTTACCTCCTTTGTCTGAAGGTTTGTAGGTAGACCATTTCTCTCTTTCAGTGTAGTCTAGTTCTAAGGGCTCCAACTGCAGGATATAGATCCTAAGGCCATATTCTTCATCTCCTCCACCATTCATCTGACAAATAGCTCTACACTCGGGTTAGTCTGAGTTGGAAACCCATTGGATTTCTTTTTATATCCCTCTTGTATTTTGCAACTAGAGTCAATGTCAATAATCTGTAGTATCTGCAGAAGAAAACTCAGTCCACTCTGATGCAGCACCCCAAAAATGGCAAATACACTGATCAGCCATACCTTTATGACCACCCACCTAATACTGAGTAGGTCCCTGTTTTGCTATCAACATGGCCTTGACCCATCGAGGCAAGGACACTACTAGACCTCTGAAGGTATGCTGTGGTATCTGCACCAAGCTGTCAGTAGCTTGTCTTGTAATTTGTGGGATGGGGCCTCCATGGATCAGAAATGTTTTTCCAGCACCTCCCACAAATGAATTGAGATCTGGAGAATTTGGTGGTCAAGTTAACACCTCAAACTTGTATACCTCAAACCATTTTTGAAGAATTGTTGCAGTATGGCAGGGCAAATTATCATGCTGAAAGACGCCACTGCCATCAGGGATTGTCATTTCCATGAAGGAGTGTACTTAGTTAACAACAATGTTTAGGTAGGTGGTACATGTCAAGTAACATTCACATGAATGGCAGGACCCAAGGTTTCCCAACAGAATATTCCCGGCATAACAGCAAAACTGGATGCTTTAAGGCAAGAAAGCAATCTGAGGCATCACTCTGCTTCTACTGACTTTCCTTCTTCCCATACTGTATCCTGGTGCTATCTTTCCCACACACCCAGCCATCTTCATGATGAAAAAAATGGGGCACATCAGACCAGGCCACCCATTTCCAGGTGCACCATGGGCCACTAATGAAGCAAGATCAAAAATGTGCAAATTCATAATCAAGGATAAGCGTGTGGAGGTGTAACCATAGAAAGAGGTGTAGGACAGGGCTGTCTTAATGAAGGAAAACAAAACAAAGATATACCTGTGCTCAAATCCCACCAGCTAGTACATGCATTTACCCATCAGGTGCTAAAGGGGTGCAACCACATATTAACACTAGAAATTCTGAAGGGCCCTCTGCACACTGGTATGTACCCTTCAAGCAGACTATGCAATAAGTAGGGATATTTAGTTCACACATATTGCAATACATGCTTAAGTTGGCCAACTGCGTCAAAGTAGTCCACTTTGTCTTTCCCCAATGTTGGCATTGTGTCCACAGTAGCATTTGAGGATATCCCAAGTTAGCCTGCAGCTTCTTGTGTGTTTGTTCTTACCTCCTTGCTGCTCTTGATTCCTTCACATGTGTGTTTGTCTGTGCTCACCTATGGGCGTCGTCTGTTATTCCCCCGGCTTTATGTCCTTCCCTTTCATCACTTCCTGGGCCACCTCCTAGCTGGCTTGTCTATTTAAGACATGCTCAGTCAGTCCCACTTTGCCTGAGCAACGTGTTGTTGTCGGAGCTCCCTTGTGTGTCTACTGAGAATCCTTTATAGTCTATCTGTGTACCGACCTCGGCTTCATTCCTGATATTAATAGTTTTCCACCTGTCCTGACCTCGGCTTGCCTACTGGATTTCCTGTGTCTACTCCTGTTGTACCCTGCTCCCACTAGCGGTCTCTATTTCAACTAGGTGTACCTGGGGGCCGTGACCTGGTCCCAACCTGCTGCAAGTCCATCCCCACCATCAGGGGCCCTGGTGAACAAGCAGGTTGGGGCTTAGACTCCACACCCTGGGGAACCCCAAGTTGTGGATCAAAGAGCTCACTACCACAGGTGCTGACAGTTTGCTCAGTCCTTGAGCTCCTCGAAGACACCGCGGCCTCTCCTGGAACAACTTCAGGCTTGTCGAGGCTTCATCAATCAGTGCTCGATTCATTTTGAACTAGCAGCCGATTATTTCCTTACTGATCGTTCTAAAGTTCACCTTTCAGGTGAAGCACTGGCTTGGGCCTCGCCACTGTGGGAGCGTCAAGACCCCACTATCTCCAGTCTCCCAGCCTTCCAGCAAGCTTTCCGGAAAACCTTTGATGTGCCTGGCAGGACTTCATCTGCTGCAGGAGCCCTTCTTCGGCTACGCCAAGGTAGCATGACTGTTGGTCAGTATGCAGTTCAGATTCGCACCTTGGCTTTGAACTTGCATGGAATGATGAGGCCCTTTCTGAAATCTTTTGGCAAGGTCTAGCGAACCGTATTAAGGATGAATTAGCTGGAAGAAACATACCCACCGTCCTGGTTGACTTGATTACGCTTAGCATCAAAAACGATGTCCGCTTCCAGGAACAAGATCTGGAAAAGTCTTGTCCACATCATTCCCAAGTGGGTTCATTTGCTCCTGTGTTCCAAAAATTGCATGAACCACCTACCTCCACAGCCGGGCCAACTTCTAAGGAACCTATGCAGTTGGGTCGAACACGCCTCACTCCACAAGAGCAATTGCGTCGCTTAAGACTTGGTCTATGTCTTTACTGTGGGGCTAAGGGTCATGTAATTAACTCTTGTCCAATCCGTCTGGGAAACTCTTGGGTCTAGATCACTTTGGGGGAGGTGATCTAGACCAGAACCTGAACTCCACCTCCTTCCCTCGATTTCTTATACCTGTCTCCATCCATTGGGCTCTGAACTCTTATCAGGTTTAGGCTTATGTGGACTCTGGGGTAGCCAGAAATTTCATCGAACAATCCTTGGCTGCTAAATTGGGCATTCCTCTTGTTCCTTTGACGACTCCCTTATCAGTATCTGCAGTTGATGGCTCTATCTTGGCCTTAGGACCTCTACATTTTCGAACTAACAGCATAACTATGCATGTGGACGTTCTTCATCATGAGAAAATCTCCTTCCTGGTCCTTCCTAAATTTTCAAGTCCCATCATTCTGGGACTCCGATGGTTGAAGAAACATTCACCCTATCTTGACTGTAACTCTGGCCAAGTATTGTCATGGGGGTCACAATGCCATCAGACTTGTCTCCCTAAAGTGTGTCCTCCTAGGTCTGTACCCGTGGCTGAGGTCATCACCTCTCCAATACTCCCTCCGCACTATCAGGCCTTCCAAGATGTCTTCTGCAAGAAAACTGCTGACTCTCTGCCGCCTCACCATCCCTATGATTGTGCTATTGACCTTCAACCTGGGTCTTCTCCACCACGAGGTAAAGTTTACCCTCTCTCCATTGCTGAGACTCAAGCCATGTCTAAATACATCCAGGAGAATCTGCAGAAATGATTTATCCGTAAGTTCAATTCTCCTGCTGGGGCTGGCTTCTTCTTTGTGGAGAAAAAAGATGGTACGCTATGACCCTGCATTGATTATAGAGGCATCAATGCTATCACCGTCAAGAATCGGTACCCTTTACCTCTGATTTCGTAACTCTTTGACAGACTCCGGGATGCTCAAATTTTCACAAAGACCTCCATGGAGCATACAGTCTGGTTAGGATCCATGAGGGTGATTAATGGAAGACAGCTTTCAATACCAGAGATGGGCATTATGAATATCTAGTAATGCCCTTCGGCTTGTGTAATGCTCAAGCCGTCTTCCAGAACTTCGTTAATGACATTTTTTCTGATATTCTGTATGTTTGTGTCATTGTCTATCTGGATGACAGACTAATTTTTTCTCCATATTTAGGAACTCATCATCAGCACGAGTACTGTTCTCCTATGTCTTTGGGACCACCAACTGTATGCAAAATTGGAGAAGTGTGTCTTCAAACAAACCCAGGTTCCTTTTCTAGGCTACATAGCCATGGATAAAGGGCTGCTTATGGATCCTGCCAAACTCCAAGCCATCTCCAACTGGCCTCAGCCCTCTGGGTTGAAAGCCACACAGCGCTTCTTGGGATTCATTAACTTCTATCGCCAGTTCATTCCTGACTATTCTTCGCTGGTGGCCCCAATCACTTCTTTGACTCAAAGGGTTCCAACACCAGAACCTGGCCTTCTGAGTCAGTTGACGCATTCCACAGACTAAAGTCTGCCTTTCTCTCTGCTTTAATTCTCTTACGTCCGAACATTTTTCAGCCTCTTTTTTTGTAGGTAGATGCTTCTTCCTTGGGAGTGGAGGCCGTCTTGCTCCAAATGCATGATGGCAACCTCCATCCTTGTGCCTTCTTCTCTAAGAAGTTTTTGGATGCTGAAAATAATTACACCATCTGTGTTTGGGAATTGCTGGCGATAAAGCTGGCACTGCAGAAATGGTAACATCTGCTGGAGGGATCTCCACATCGCATTCTGATTTATACGGATCATAAAAACCTCCACTATCACCAGTCTGCCCGCCATTTGAATCCCAGACAAGCACGATGGGCTCTCTTCTTTGCCAGATTTAATTTTGACATTACTTTCTGGCCCGGTTCCAAAAATGCCCATGCAGATGCCTTGTCTGGATCATTTGACAGTGCTGACTCTGAGTGTCATATTGAACTGGAACCTATCATTTCTGCCAATCCGATCCTAGCCACCACTCATCTTCAGCCTAAACGCATCCCACCAGGAAAGACCTTTGTGGTTCCTGCCCTTCACCCCAAGTTACTCAAATGGGCACACGACTCTAAACTTTCTGGACATCCTGGGGTACAATGCACCTGTGCCTTCCTGCAGTGTCATTACTAGTGGCCCTCACTGCAGAAGGATGTTGAAGAATATGTCCAGGCTTGCTCCATTTGTGTGCAATCAAAGTCCTCCATGTCTGCTCCAGCAGGTCTCCTTTTACCTCTACCAGTTCCAGATGAACCTTGGCGTTGCATTTCTATGGACTTTATCTTCAAACTACCCCCTACTGCTGGTTCCACTGTTATCTGGGTGGTTGTGGACAGGTTTTCTAAAATCTGCCACCTAACTCCACTTCCTTCAGCCGTCACTTTGGCCTCCAACTTCATTAAGGAAATCTTTTGTCTTCATGGTATGTCTTCACACATCGTTTCTGATAGAGGGGTTCAATTTACAGCTCGCTTCTGGAGGGCTCTAGCCACTTCCTTCAGAGTCGTGTTGGACTTCTCTTCAGCCTTTCATCTGCAGTCTAATGGTCAAACCGAAAGGGGCAACCAGAATGTGGAACGCTATATGCGTGCCTTCATTTCGGCCCATCAGGATGATTGGGTAAACCTTCTACCATGGACAGAGTTTGCCCTTAATAACCATGCCAGTGCCCGTACTGGTGAGTCCCCTTTTTTCACAACGTAAGGTCATCATCCTTCGGTGCCATTTCCTGTTCCTATCTCTTCTACGGTACCCGCGGCTGCAGATAAACAACAATCATTCAATTCCATCTGGGCAGAGGTTTCCAAGAATTTACATCTGGCAGCTTCCAAGTACAAAACGGCTGCAGATCGCCATCGCCGCGTGAGTCCCAAATTTCTCCCTGGTGACAAGGCTTGGCTCTACACCAAGAATATCCATCTACGAGTACCCTCTATGAAATTTGCTCCTCGTTTCATTGGTCTGTTTACCATCCTCCGCCAGGTCAATCCTGTTGTTTTTAAACTTTGCCTCCCTTCACATCTGAGAATCCCTAATGTTTTCCATGTTTCTCTTCTGAGATCATATATCATTAACAGGTTTTCCTATCCTCATCATCATCCTTCCCCAATAGCGAGTATTTTGGATCAGTATGAAGTCAAGCAAATCTTTGATTCTAAGTTCATCAGAAGGAAGCTCTTGTATCTCATCGACAGGAAGCAACATGGTCCTGAGGGAGGTGTTGGATTCCTTCTACTGATGTTTCGGCACCCCGTTTGGTGGAATATTTTCATCAGAAGTTTCCCCTTAAGCCTGGTCTAAAAAAGTGGAGAGACCTCGTAAGAGGGGGGGTACTATCACAAGTTAGCTTGCAGCCTCTTGTGTGTTTATTCTTACCTCCTTGCTGCTCTTGCTTCCTTCACATGTGTGTTTGTCTATGGTCACCTGTGGGCGTTGTCTATTATTCCCTGGGCTTTATGTCCTTCTTTTTCATCACTTCCTGGGCCGCCTCCTAGCTGGCTTGTCTATTTAAGACATGCTCAGTCAGGCCCACTTTGCCTGAGCAACGTGTTGTTGTCGGAGCTCCCTTGTGTTTCTACTGAGAATCCTTTATAGTCTATCTGTGTACCGACCTCGGCTTCGTTCCTGACATCGCTAGTTTTCCACCTGTCCTGACCTCGGCTTGCCTACTGGATTTCCTGTGTCTACTCCTGTTGTACCCTGCTCCCGCTAGCGGTCTCATCTACCTCAACTGGGTGGAGCTGAGGGCCGCGATCTGGTCCCAGCCTGCTGCAAGTCCATCCCCACCATCAGGGGCCCTGGTGAACAAGCAGGTTGGGGCTTAGACTCCACACCCTGGGGAACCCCAAGTTGTGGATCAAAGAGCTCACTACCTAAGGTGCTGACAACATAGGCAGAGCAGAGTAGGACTGGCCATAGAGGGATTACTTTGACGCAGTTGGCCAGCTTAAACATGTATTGCAATATGTGTGAACTAAATATCCCTTTTTATTGCATAGTCTACTTGAAAGGGTATATACCAGAGTGCAGGGGGCCCTTCAGAATTTCTAGTCTTAATGAAGGGGTACACCTGGGCACTGCCCATGAGCCCAAAGTGCATGGGGCGCCCATGATCAGGCCCAAGACAAAGTGGGGTGGGCAGATGCTGTGTTGGGGGAGTGTACTGGCGATTTGGTCACTCATGCCGCTCTTCTTTGTCAGGTGTAACTGAAGAAGGAGCAACAGCTGGTTTCCGCTGGAGAGAAGATTCAGCTTTCTCCTCCCTCCTGCAGGGGGTGGCAGAGAATGGGCACTGAGACTGGGAACTCATCTTTGACGCAATCCGAGGATATGCCAATATAGATGATACAGTGCTGTTGAAAATGGTGGGATTGGGCGCTTACCAGATGCGCATAAATAATTCCGCCACAGGAACTAAAAGTAGTGATGTGTGGTAGGTGTCTGTAGGTCATCCGTCTGGGAATGGGCAGCTCTGAGGTCAGTGGAAGATGTCTGCTTGGCTCCAGAGGTCTCCTTTAGGATGGATAGGGTCAGCCATCTGTTTACAGGGATTCCCTTCCTCTGGATACTGGTTCAGACTGGCTCTTCTCACAGGTTCTGCAGGCCTAAAGGCTCCATAAAGAAGCCATAAGAATAGTGCCCATAGTGTAGTATTTCCAAAATCAATACATTTTATTTAAATCCAGAAAATGACACTTTAAGAAAAAACAGGTACACTGACCATCACTAAAGATGGCCGCCAGACCAGATCGTGGCTCTGGCGGCGTGACGTCACAGCTTGTTGATTTCCTGAGGCCTTTTGTGCAACAGCACGTCTTCAGAGGAAAATCAACAAAGCTCTGACTGTTGTAGATAGGTTTATATACGCTCTGCGCATGCGCACCGCGTCACCGCCATCTTGTCGAAGGGCGGCTAGTGCGCATATTTTTATAACGACTATATATATATTTTACGACTGTATGATTAATTTTTTGATTCATTTCTATCCTGGTCTATCTTGCTAGGATATATATTTTAATATTTTCCACTGGGATGTCATAGGTTATTGGATTTTTAATCTGTTTTTCAATATTTTGAATTTTATACATAACTATGTACTCTATTGGGCGTTCATTTCATTACGGATCTTTTTATCCCCCCGTTTTATTGCCGAATTTTTATAATAATATTTTATTATTTGGACATGCAAGAGATTTTCTTCTTTATATATATTTTTAGATTTGCACAATTTTCATTGTTTGCATATATTCTTTTTTACACCAATGCAGTATAAGGTGTATCATGAGAAATATTCATATTGGAGATACTTACCTGGTTGTATTATACTTGAGGTATATACCATCCCCTAATAGAAGTAACCTAGATCGGTTTACATTGTTTGTTTCTATACTAGCCTCCAGCAACAGGTTTAAGGGCTGATCACTCTGCAATGTGTATTTGATGATTTTAGCCGGTTCTCGGGTGTTTGATAAAGAGATTGACTGTATCAGAGTATATTTTCTCTGCAGTCACTAAAAGACCCACGGTAAAATGTGTCATGGAAATTTTGTATTGTTGGTTGAACTTTAAATGTGTCATATATGAGTGTTATTCATATGTCTCTCGTGTGGCTTAATTAAAGCTCTGAAGGCTGCAATTGGGCCATGCGCATGTACAATGTATGTATTACAGTACTCAGCTTGGTAACGGATGACATGGCAGATCTGCGCTTATAGACTGGCGTGTATACCACCACGGCATTCGATGCGAATGCCGCCAGCGGTAGGCCGCGGGCCTGTATCCACATATCAGCAGCATAGTACCACATGGACTTCATAACGCAGGCGCCAAGCGGTACGAACTCCACGTGTAGGCTTATGCATATCTTACAACCCATTACCAACCTGAAACTGTATCTGGATGGATGTGTTTTAATAAAGATCGTATCGGGCCCATCCAGGTACAGACTGATGTTCCTAGGGAATGCTTGTACAGAGAATTTGCATACTAATAGGAGCTAGTAGGACAGGAAATATGCCCTCCATAGAGGGCTCATGGGGGGAAGGGGAGGAAGTCTGCTGACCTCAGAGGGCTCATGGGTGGAAGGGGAGGAAGTCTGCTGACCTCAGAGGGCTCATGGGGGAGGACCAGTGATAGATAATAGGAAAGGCTATGCTCCAATCGGAATGTACATCCTGTGTATAGGCACTCCCCATGCATTGTTCTGTGGGAGGGGATTGACCTTATTCATGTGGGGGGCGTGTGTGTATTTGTAATAAAACCAGAGGGTGAGAATGATAACGCTCTCTATGTGAATTCCAACAGCAACCTAAGAGTGTCGTGTGATCATTCCTGGGTAACGGAGCTCCATCCCCCACATTTCAACAGAGCTAACCCAGTTGGATGGGCAGGAATCGTGTAGTTTAGCTGAAGTCGTGGTAAGTGAGATTCGCACAGCTTTATGGGGGATTTCTGCGCATCCAACTGCGAGTACTCACGTTAAGGAGAAATTCGTTAAAGCGAATTTCCAAGACAAATGGCGCCAATGTGCCAGCGCATGCGCAATAGCTGCCCTTCGGCAAAATGGTGCTAATGTGCCCGCGCATGCGCAGCGTAGATATACCTATCTACAACAGTCAGAGCTTTGTTGATTTTCCTCTGAAAACGTGCTGTTGCACGAAAGGCCTCAGGAAATCAACAAGCTGTGACGTCACGCCGCTGGAGCCACGAGCTGGTCCAACGGCCATCTTTACTGATGGTCAGTGTACCTGTGTTTTCATAAAGTGTCATTTTCTGGATTTAAATATCTGCTATAAGGGGACATCTGTGGAGAGGGACCCCGGCTTTGTGGGGACACTGTGGTGGAGGATATCTGATGTATGGGGACACCTGATGTATGGGGCACTGTGATGGGGGAACCTGATGTAAGGGGGCACTGTGATGGGGACACCTGAGGTATGGGGAGGTTGTGAAGGGGACACCTGATGTAAGGGAAGATTGTAATGTGGAACCTGTTGTAAGGAGACACTGTGCCTCTACCCCTGATTTCTCAGTCAGGATCAATAGCACAACTATCAACCCATCCCTGCATGCCAGAGTGCTAGGGGTAACCCTGGATCCTAAACTATCCTTTCAGGCCCACATTCAATCCCTGTCCAAATCATGCCACCTCAACCTCCACAACATCTCCAGAATATGCCCCTATTTAACCAATGATACCACAAAACTCCTAATTCACTCCCTGGTTATCTCTCACCCTTGACTGCTGCAACTCCCTCCTCACTGGTTTACCTTTACATAGGCTATCCCACCTCCAGTCCATCATGGATGCTGCTGCCAGGCTCATCATCCACCTTACCAACCATTCATTGTCTGCTACCCCTCTCTGCCAATCCCTCCACTGGCCTCCATTCAGTGTCTGACACCCCTCTCTGCCAATCCCTCCACTGGCCTCCATTCAGTGTCTGCCACCCCTCTCTGCCAATCCCTCCACTGACCTCCACTCAGTGTCCTCCACCCCTCTCTGCCAATACCTCCACTGGCCTCCATTCAGTGTCTGCCACCCCTCTCTGCCAATCCCTCCACTGGCCTCCATTCAGTGTCTGCCACCCCTCTCTGCAAATCCCTCCACTGGCCTCCATTCAGTGTCTGCCTCCCCTCTCTGCCAATCCCTCCACTGGCCTCCATTCAGTGTCTGCCACCCCTCTCTGCCAATCCCTCCACTGGCCTCCATTCAGTGTCTGCCACCTCTCTCTGCCAATCCCTCCACTGACCTCCACTCAGTGTACTTCACCCTCTCTGCCAATCCCTCCACTGGCCTCCATTCAGTGTCTGCCACCCCTCTCTGCCAATCCCTCTACTGGCCTCCATTCAATGTCTGCCACCCCTCTCTGCCAATCCCTCCACTGACCTCCATTCAGTGTCTGCCACCCCTCTCTGCCAATCCCTCCATTGGCCTCCATTCAGTGTCCTCCACCCCTCTCTGCCAATCCCTCCACTGACTTCCACTCGCCCAACAAATTATATTCAAAATACTGACAACTTACAAAGCCATCCACAACTCTGCCCCCAGCTACATCACCAACCTGGTCTCAAAATATCAACCAAACCGCTCTCTTCGATCCTCCTAAGACCTTCTGCTCTCTAGTTCCCGTGTCACCTCCTCCCATGCTTGCCTCCAGGACTTCTCCAGAGCATCTCCCATCCTAAGGAACTTCCTACCCCAATCTGTCCAACTAAATCCTAATCTATCCACCTTTAGACAGTCCCTGAAAACCTTTCTCTTTAAAGAAGCCTATCCTGCTTATAATTAGTAAACTGCCTTTTATTTCCTCTATCAGCCCATCCCCCCACAGCTATTACCTTTTGTATCACTCAACCCTTCCTCCTAGATTGTAAGCTCTAATGAGCCGGGCCCTCTGATTCCTCTTGTACCAAATTGTTTTGTAACTGTAATGTCCGCCTTCATTTTGTAAAGCGCTCAGCAAACTCTTAGCGTTATATAAATCCTGTATAATAATAATATAATAATGGGGACACCTGATATATTAATTGGCTCCTGTCTAAATTGGCCCCAGGATGTGTTTGTATGAATGTAAATTAGGGACTTTAGATTGTACACCCCTCGGGGGCAGGGACTGATGTGAATGTACAATATATATGTAAAGTGCTGTGTAAACTGACAGCGATATATAAGTACCTGAAATAATAATAAATAAATGTTTGGGAATACTGTGATGGGGACACATGATGTATGGGAATACTGTGATGGGGACACATGATGTATGGGAATACTGTGATGGGGACACGTGATGTATGGGAATACTGTGATGGGGACACATGATGTATGGGGAGATTGTGATGGGGACACATGATGTTTGGGAATACTGTGATGGGGACACATGATGTATGGGGAGATTGTGATGGGGACACATGATGTATGGGGAGATTGTGATGTGGACACATGATGTATGGGGAGATTGTGATGGGGACACATGATGTATGGGGAGATTGTGATGGGGACACATGATGTATGGGAAGATTGTGATGGGGACACATGATGTATGGGAAGATTGTGATGAGGACACATGATGTATGGGGAGATTGTGATGGGGACACATGATGTATGGGAAGATTGTGATGGGAACACATGATGTATGGGAAGATTGTGATGGGGACACATGATGTATGGGAAGATTGTGATGGGGACACATGATGTATGGGGAGATTGTGGTGGGGACACATGATGTATGGGAAGATTGTGGTGGGGACACATGATGTATGGGAAGATTGTGATGGGGACACATGATGTATGGAGAGATTGTGGTGGGGACACCTGATGTATGGGAGATTGTGGTGGGGACACATGATGTATGGGGAGATTGTGATGGGGACACATGATGTATGGGGAGATTGTGATGGGGACACATGATGTACGGGGAGATTGTGATGGGGACACATGATGTACGGAGAGATTGTGATGGGGACACATGATGTAGGGGAATACTGTGATGGGGACACATGATGTACGGGGAGATTGTGATGGGAACACATGAGGTACGGGGAGATTGTGATGGGGACACATGATGTACGGGAATACTGTGATGGGGACACATGATGTACGGGGAGATTGTGATGGGAACACATGAGGTACGGGGAGATTGTGATGGGGACACATGATGTACGGGGAGATTGTGATGGGGACACATGATGTACGGGGAGATTGTGGTGGGGATACATGATGTATGGGGAGATTGTGATGGGGACACATGATGTATGGGGAGATTGTGATGGGGACACATGATGTATGGAGAGATTGTGGTGGGGACACCTGATGTATGGGAGATTGTGGTGGGGACACATGATGTATGGGGAGATTGTGATGGGGACACATGATGTATGGGGAGATTGTGATGGGGACACATGATGTACGGGGAGATTGTGATGGGGACACATGATGTACGGAGAGATTGTGATGGGGACACATGATGTACGGGAATACTGTGATGGGGACACATGATGTACGGGGAGATTGTGATGGGAACACATGAGGTACGGGGAGATTGTGATGGGGACACATGATGTACGGGGAGATTGTGATGGGGACACATGATGTATGGGGAGATTGTGATGGGGACACATGATGTATGGAGAGATTGTGGTGGGGACACCTGATGTATGGGAGATTGTGGTGGGGACACATGATGTATGGGGAGATTGTGATGGGGACACATGATGTACGGGGAGATTGTGATGGGGACACATGATGTACGGGGAGATTGTGATGGGGACACATGATGTACGGAGAGATTGTGATGGGGACACATGATGTACGGGAATACTGTGATGGGGACACATGATGTACGGGGAGATTGTGATGGGAACACATGATGTACGGGGAGATTGTGATGGGGACACATGATGTATGGGAAGATTGTGATGGGGCACATGATGTATGGGAATACTGTGATGGGGACACATGATGTATGGGGAGATTGTGGTGGGGACACATGATGTATGGGGAGATTGTGATGGGGACACATGATGTATGGGGAGATTGTGATGGGAACACATGATGTATGGGGAGATTGTGATGGGAACACATGATGTATGGGGAGATTGTGATGGGAACACATGATGTATGGGGAGATTGTGATGGGGGCACATGATGTATGGGGAGATTGTGATGGGGACACATGATGTATGGGAATACTGTGATGGGGACACATGATGTATGGGAAGATTGTGGTGGGGACACATGATGTATGGGGAGATTGTGATGGGGACACATGATGTATGGGGAGATTGTGATGGGAACACATGATGTATGGGAAGATTGTGAAGGGGACATCTGATGAACAGTATATGGGCACTGTGATGGGGAAACCTGATGCAGGCTAGTAGGAGCCCAAGTTTCCCCTCTTTGCCCAGGGGCTCATGATACTATTAAGATGGCACTGGTGTAGGCGTGGGAGTAGATCCAAGTGATTCTGTGTTATCATAGATTGGAGACATCATTTTCTGCTTAATGTGAAGATTAAAAAACAAATCAAGATTTGGTAGAACATTTCATGATCTTCAGCCCAGCCAGTGAAGTCCATTGAAGGGCTTTCTTTGCCCACTTTCATTTACAGTAATTTAAAAGTAAAGGCTCCTCAGATCAGGATTCCCACACAGGGGCTCAGCTTCCACACAGCTATCAGAACAAAAAACAGCCCCTGGCTATAAGGGAGCTCACCTTGGACTACATGGCTCTCTAGACGCCTGGATCTCAGACTCTCAATACAGAACACAATGGTGTTCACACGCTGCTACTGCGACAACTGGAACTGTGTCGTCCTGTTCCAAAGAGACAAACAGCACTCCAGCCTAGTGCATTATCCCAAGGATAGATAAATGTAAAAAGGATAAAACAGACTCCCAAACAATGTCTGTGAACTGCATGTCAGGCCACTGCCTCGTGGTATGATGGTAAGTCAGAACCAGAAGAATCAAATGCCAAGGGACACCATCCAGAATCCAAAAAGTGACGTTTGTGTTTCAAGGGTATACCCGTATCCTCAAAGCCAAATGATTTGGCTCTGAAGTAGAGGGTTTACCCTTGAAATGCGTAAGACACTTTTTGGACCTAGAACGACGTCCCTTTGGCGTTTGATTCTTCTGGGTTTCACCCACCACTGTACCACGAGGCAGTGGCTTGACATGCTGTTCACACACATTTTTTGTGATTTTTTTTTTTTTCAGCAAACTATCCGTGGGATAATGCACTAGGCTTGTGCCCTGTTTGTCTCTTTGCAGGTACTATTATTATTATTATACAATATTTATAAAGCACCAATAGTTCGCTCAGCGCTGTACATTACAAAGGGAGACAGAACATGTGACAGAACAATACCAATACAATGCAAAACATGAGGGGATCAAGGGCCCTGCTCTTTCAAGCTTACAATCTAGGAGGGAGGGGGTGGTGGCACAGGAGGAGATAGCTGTGGGGGATGGAGTGGTAGGAAGAGTGGAGGAGGTCGGCAAGTTAGCAGGGGGTGGGGTAGGCTTCCCTGAAGAGATGGGTTTTCAGGGTGCGCCTAAAGGAGAGGAGAGTAGGTGATAATCTGATGGGTTGGGGCAGGGAGTTCCAGAGGATGGGTGACACCCTGGAGAAGTCCTGGAGGCGGGCATGGGAGGAGGAGACCAGGGAACTAGAGAGAAGGAGGTCTTGTGAGGAGCGGAGTGTGCGTGCTGGGCGGTACTTGGATATTAGGTCAGAGATGTAGTTCGGGGCAGTATGGTGGACGGCTTTGTACGTCAGTGTTAGGATTTTGAATTTGATCCGTTGCGCAATCGGAAGCCAGTGGAGGGATTGGCAGAGGGGGGTGGCGGAGACAGAGCAGTTGGAAAGGTGAATGAGTCTGGCAGCCGTGTTCAGGATGGACTGAAGAGGGGATAGCCAGCGGCGAGGCAGGCCAGTGAGGAGGGAGTTGCAGTAGTCGAGTCGTGATATGATGAGGGAGTGGATGAGCTGTTTAGTGGTTTCTGGGGTTAGGAACGTGCGGATTTTGGCAATGTTGCGGAGGTGGAGTCGGCACGAGTTTGTTAAAGATTGGACTTGGGGCTGGAAGGATAGGTTGGAGTCCAGAATGACACCCAGTACTCTGGCCTGCAGGGCGGGTTTGATGGTAGCGTTGTTGGATGTGACGGAGAAATCAATGGGGGGTGGTGTCCGGGCTGGGGGGAAGATAAGAAACTCGGTTTTGGAGAGGTTCAATTTAAGGAAGTGGAGCGACATCCAGTCTGATATGTCGCTCAACAGGTGTGTGATTCGGGCTGAGACCGAGGGGGTGAGGTGGGGGGTTGAGAGATAGATTTGTGTGTCGTCGGCATAGAGGTGGTAGTTGAAGCCGTGAGAGTGTATGAGTTGGCCAAGGGAGGAGGTATAGATGGAGAAGAGAAGGGGCCCGAGGACAGAGCCTTGAGGGACCCCAACAGAGAGGGGGAGTGAGGGGGAGGTGGTAGCATTATAGGTAACGCTGAAGGAGCGTTGTGACAGGTAGGATGAGAGCCAGGAGAGAGCAGAATCTCTGAGGCCGAGGGAGTGTAGTTTTTTGAGGAGGAGGGGATGGTCGACTGTGTCGAAGGCCGCAGAGAGGTCAAGGAGTAGGAGCACTGAATAGTGGCCATTAGCTTTGGCGGTTAGCAGGTCGTTGGAGAGTTTGAGTAAGGCAGTTTCGGTGGAGTGTAGGGGACGGAAGCCAGACTGTAGGGGATCGAGGAGGTTGTTGTCGTTGAGGTGAGAGCATAGGCGGGTGTAGACTAGGCGCTCGAGGAGTTTAGATGTAAATGGGAGCAGGGAGATGGGTCTGAGGTTGTTCGGGTCATTGGGGTCCAGGGAGGGCTTTTTAAGTATGGGGGTGATGTGTGCATGTTTCAGAGGGGAGGGGAAAGTGCCTGAGGAGAGGGAGAGATTGAAGATGTGGGTGAGGGAGCGTAGGATGGAGGAGGAGGAAGGTCGTAGGAGTTGTGAGGGGATAGGGTCGAGGGGGCAGGTGGTGAGGCGGGCATCAGAGAGGATCTTGGAGACTTCCTTGATGGTAGTAAGGTCAAAGGTGTGGAGTGTTGGGGGAGCTTCAGTATGAGGAATGTAGGGTGGGGTGGAAGAGGAGGTCAGAGCAGTGGTGGGGCTGTGGGAGAGGGGTGATGAGGGGGTAGCTGAGTGAGGGTGAAGGGGGTTGGAGAGAGTTTGAGCAGCGACGAAGTCCCTGCGGGTTATGTCGAGGGGGAGGGGGGATAAGGGGGTAGCTGTGTGAGAGGGGACGGGTTGAGAGGGTGTGTGAGTTGCGGCAATGTCCTTGCGAATTGTGTCAATTTTGTTTTTGAAGTGATTGGCAATCTCAAGGGCAGTGAGTGAGGTGCTGGGTGGAGGTGGGGGTGGAGAGAGTAGAGAGTTGAAGGCAGAGAAGAGTCGGCGAGGATTGGAGGAGAGGGCCTTGATGAGGGTCAAGAAGTAGGCCTGTTTGGCAGCATGGAGGGAGGAGGTGTAGGTGTGGAAGGCAGATTTGTAGCGGGTGAAGGCTTGGTGGGATTTGGTTTTGCGCCATAGTCGCTCTAGGGCACGACTTTGTCGTTTGAGGGTTTTGGTGTGATCAGTCTGCCAGGGCTGGAGCGGTCGGGGTCTGATGTTGCGTGTGGTTAAAGGCGCTAGTGAGTCAAGGGCTGTTGACAGCACGTTGTTGTAGGCAGTCATAGCCAAGTCGGGGCAGGACAGGGGGAGGATGCGGTCATGGAGTTGATCAGCTGCAGAGTGGAGGGGGGCAGGGTTAAGGTTGCGGAGGTTACGGCTGGTAGTAGTGTGACATTTGGAGGGGTAGGCGTTGGAGGACGAGGAGATAGAGAAGGTGATCAGGTTGTGGTCAGAGAGAGGGAAGGGGGTGTTAGTGAGGTTGTGGGGAGCGCAGCGGTTGGAGAAGACAAGGTCCAGGATATTTCCGTCGGAGTGGGTGGTGGATTGTATGCACTGTGCAAGTGCAAAGGAGGAGGTTAGGTGGAGGAGACGGGCTGTGTCCGGGTTGTCGAGGTTGACAGGGATGTTGAAATCCCCAAGAATTATGGTGGGTAGCTCAGAGGAGAGGAAGAAGGGTAGCCAGGAGGAGAAGTCATCCAGGAAGCGGGGTATGGATCCAGGAGGCCGGTATATCACAGTAATCTTCAGGGGGGTTGGGGAGAATAGTCGGAGGCAGTGGGCCTCGAAGGAGGAGAAGGATAGGGAGGGGGGGTTTGGGAGGACTCGGAAGGTGCTCTGCGGTGACAGGAGCAGATCAACCCCACCACCTTTACGACCGTTAGGCCTGGGTGAGTGGGTCCAGGTGAGACCTCCGTAGGAGAGTGCAGCAGGGGAGGTAGAGTCAGTGGGCTGGATCCAGGTTTCTGCGATCGCTAGGAGGGTGAGGGAGCGGGAAACAAAGAGGTCGTGGATGGCGGTAAGCTTGTTGCACACCGATCGGGCGTTCAGGAGTGCACATGAAAACGGGGGGGAGATTTTTGGGAGCAGGGGGACAGATACTAAGTTGTGGGGGTTGCAGTAGGACGTGAAGGTGGGAGGGTGTTGAGCGGGTGAGGGAGGTGGAGGGCCAGGATTCGGGGAGATGTCCCCCGCGGCTAGGAGGAGAAGGGTGAGAAAGGTGGCATGGGAGCAGGATGTGCAGGAGCGTGAGAAACTCCTAGTGGAGGTGTTGGGGTCAGTGGGAGAGTGGAGTAATAGGAGGAGGTGGTGGGTGCCATAGAGGGGTGAGGGAAGCAGTGAGGACACGATATACAAATGTTTGGGAGGGAGGAGGAGAGGAAAATGAGAAGGAGGAGTGGAAGAGACATTTTGGGGAGGTGAAGAGAGCAGTAGTAGGGAGATGATAGCAGTGAGGGGGAGATGTACAGGTTGTGGGGTGGAGCAGAGGGGTAAATAAATGAGATTTGGGAACAGAGGGTAGTAGTATGATAAGGAGAAGAGGGGTGTATTATATAAAGGTACACAGAGTGGGTCTCAGGCATGTAAGAGGTTTCCCAGGGTGTTTGCTTGCAGTCCTCCAGCATGCAGTAGAGCTTCTTGCTGTTGTGTCTTCCTGCTGCTTGAGTTCTCCTGCTTTAGTTCAACTGCTGCGTTGTTACTAGTAAGACTACCACAACCGTTTGAACGCAGAAAGGCTTTTTCATATCCCCTGGTGCTGTATCTATGCAAATATATTAATAGAGAAGAAACAAGAAAGCGCTTCTAGTTGCAATAAGTCCAAAAAGTTTTAATAAAAACGATTAAAAACACACAATAGTGATAAATAAACAGGCTAATCGATAGTACGTCTATGTGGGGCTTTTCTCACTGTATGTCAGCCTGCTGTGCTGGCCAGCAGCTGCAGCCCCCCCAAGATGAGATGCCAAGATGGCCACTGCTCTTCCAGGAATGCTGGAATGCATGCTGGAGTGCAAACCGGAAGTGACATGGTTGTAGGGCGGAAACACGTTTCACAGCATGCGTGGAATGCTCCTTCTTCATGACAGAACCCAAGGAGGGACGTTGACGTTTGGCAACTCAAACTTTCAGCTCCCTCTACAGATTTTCAATTGGATGAAGTTCTGGAGACTGGCTAGACCACTCCAGGACCTTAATGTACTTCTTCTTGAGCCACTCCTTTGTTGCCTTGGCTGTGTGTTTTGGGTCATTGTCATGCTGGAACACCCATCCACGACCCATTTTCAATGCCCTGGCTGAGGGAAGAAGGTTCTCCCCCAAGATTTGACAGTACATTGCCCCATCCATCGTCCCTTTAATGTGGTGCAGTTGTTCTGTCCCCTTACCAGAAAAACACCCCCAAAGCAGAATGTTTCCACCACGTTTCACAGTTGGAATGTTGTTCTTGGGGTCATAGGCAGCATTCCTCCTCCTCCAAACAGGGAGAGTTGAGTTGATGCCAAAGAGCTCAATTTTGGTCCCATCTGACCACAACACTTCCCACCAGTCCTCCTCTGCATCATTCAGATGTTCAGTGGCAGACTTCAGACGGGCCTGGACATGTGCTTTCCTGAGCAGGGGGACCTTGCAGGCACTGCAGGATTTCAGTCCTTGTCGGCGTAGTGTGTTACCAATTGTTTTCTTGGTGACTGTGGTCCCAGCTGCCTGGAGATCATTGACAAGATCCTCACGTGTAGTTCTGGGATGATTCCTCACTGTTCTCATGATCATTGACACTCCACCAGGTGAGATCTTGCATGGTGCACCAGACCTAGGGAGACTGACAACTGTTTTGTGTTTCTTCCATTTGTGAATGATTGCACCAACTGTTGTCACCTTCTCACCAAGCTGCTTGGCCATAGTTTGGTAGCCCAGTCCAGCCTTGTGTAGGCCTACAATCTTGTCCCTGACACCCTTGGACAGCTCTTTGGTCTTTGCCATGGTGGAGAGTTTGGAATCTGATGGTTTGATTGCTCCTGTGGACAGGTGTCTTTTATACAGGTAACACAATGAGATTAGCAGCACTCCCTTTAAGAGACTGCTTCTAATTTCAGCTTGTTACCTGTATGAAAGACACCTGGTAGCCAGAAATCCTGCTGAATGATAGGGGATCAAATCCTTATTCCCCTCATAAACATGCAGATCAGTCATCATTTGTTAGATATGCATTTCTTTTTAATTTTTTGTTGCTATTCTGTCTCTCAGTGTTACAATACACCGAACATTCCATTTTTAGACTGATCATTTCTCAGTGAGGGGCGAACATTCAACATCAGCAGGGGAGCAAATACGCATTTCCTTCACTGTAGCTGTCCATCTCACCTAAATGACATAATTACTTGTATTTTGTAATATAGGATCCTAGTAAGATACACACGTATTATCCAACTTACTCTGTGCTGTAATCCATTTTGTTCAGATTTCTTTTTCTTCATGTACATTTCGTGTAGAGCATTGGACAGAACATTTACAGCCATCATCACACAGGCGGTTAGAGTTGTATAACGATTAAATATTGCCGACAAATCTATTGGCTTTGTACAAGGTTTTGCGGAAATACTTTGATACTTTGATCGGTAAAAGTCATTTTTGTGTGAGTTTGGGGAAAGGCAGTGATACCCATAAATCCAAAAATCTTCCATTATTGGGTCGGTTAGGCAGTCAGAGATGTTGGCACCATCACCATAAATATTAATGCCAAGTTCTCCTTTTGGTTGCCATGAAAATATGAAGCTGCAGTCGAGTGTTGTGCAGTCAAAGGAAAGCATACTTCTTAATTTATTCCATGATGGTGGGAGAATAAATGTGATATTTGTTATAACAGAACGTATAGGAGAAGCTAAAAAAAAAAAGTTTCTTGCAAAAGTTCCACATATTATGACAACTTTAGCTGATGATTCACTAAGAGTCCTCCTTTTCTGATTATAAGTGGCTTCATCTGAAGTGAGTTGCATAATGTAATCTGTGCAGATCCCATGTAGTCTCATCATCTTACTCAGTTCTTGGGACTCATCATCACCGTCGCCACTCCTTGATGATATTATTCCAACCCAGTTCCACCCAAAATGCTGCAAAAGTTTAATAATAGCTGTATAACGAGCCCCATCATCTGGTGTCATACGGAATAAAGTTGGAAACATTTTTCCATCACTCAGGCGACGGTCAGTGACTCGATAATTGATCTAGATGAAATGTTGGGAAATATTTTATTGGGTTGTTATTATTGGAACACTTTACATTGTTACTGTGAATGCAGAACTTTCCTTATTCTCAATATGACAACATTCAGCACTTTATCTGCCATAGTCCTAATCCCGGTAACCAGAGACTTCTGGGAAGTGTAAGCTGACAGTAAAACTTTTCTACATCGCTATGCTGAGGTAAAACTACAGGATCCATGAGCGATCACTAAGGGGCAGGGGCATTTCAAAGAAAAAGCCTGCAAAGACAGTGGGGAGTTGGAGAGAGATTTTGGAAGGTGAGGGTGCATGTGATAGCTCCAGACCGGACCGGACTGGACCAGAGCAAGCACAGCTTCTGGAGGAACTGGACAGATTACTGGGAAGAAGAGCATCAGGTGGCAGAGGCCACCTCTAGGAAACCTGTTAGATGCAGAAAAATGAGAGTTGCTGCCATCATAGACACATCTTAAGTCGAAGGGGGCCCCCCACTGCCAGACCCCCATTGACTCTATTGATCGCCACCCAAGGATTGGATGAGAGGGTTCCTGGCACACATATCATCATAGTCAGTTATAATCAGCTTGCTACCATTCAGGTTCTTCAAGTTTCAGACTGCCATCCTTCATTCTGCCATCGTGATCTCTTCTTGTAGGTTGCAACTGTCATTAATTAATGTTATTTCCTTAACCTGTCAGTGTTCATAAAGTTATGGCTGATCGGTTTTTGCCAAACTCTGCTTGTAGGTTGCCGAACCAAATGAACCCCTTGTTACCTGCTAGGCAGAGTGTGTTTCTGTAAGCTGTGTACCGGGGGGGTGGGCTCCCCAGGATACAGTGAAGTCACGAACGAGGAAAGTAATCCCAACACCAGCTTTTGCCACAACAGAATTTTACTTGGAGGTGGCAAATAAACACAACCCCAAATGCTGGAATATACAATAAATTTACATACATGCAGCCCAAAGGCTGAGACCCTTGTGCTGCACAGCACGGCGCCTCCTGATGGATGAAGGTAGAAAGTGAAGTAATTTACCTACTGGGGGCACAACTAAGCTGCCACACCTTACCTGTTATTACCCTACAGAGCAGGAATCAGTGTATGGATGTACGGTATGGGCTAGCCTGCGGTGCAGCACAACAGCTTACAATCTTACACAAATCTACAGGATTCCCCCTCCCATAACTGGTCCTGTAGCACGTGCCTGAGTATTCCTTCTGAGCAAAATGCCAGTCTGGCTTGAGTTTGTAGGATTTTATCAGCTCTCCAATGTGAAATGTCACTTTAAGTTGTGGAGTCCTTCCAATGATCAGTAACAACACTTGTGGCCTGACACAAACAGAGACCCTAACTAACTATAGGCCTGGTCTCAGTCTCTAGGCGCCAACACTGAAATGAGGTGTGTGCACGATCTTACCGACCCGGGTCTGCTTTGCCTGGTGGTGACTCTGAACAGAACAAATATTGCTTAGTTCCTCTGATCTTATCAGCCTTCCTGCCAGCAATCTCATCAGCTTCCTGGCAGCAATCTCTGGTTAGTGAGGGACGAATTCACACCTGGATGTCATCGGATTTTCAGCTCAAACGGCCCCTTCATTCAGCATCATCCAAAACATGGCTGCAATCTCCTCTTCCTGTTCACTAAAACTCCAACTCTGTGTGAAAACCCCACCTCTTCATGAATATACAAATATCTGTGCAGTCTGAGCCTGTGTTAGAAAAACAGTGACATCTTGTGGCTAAACCACAGAATGTCAGTCAAAACATCAATTTACTTCCACACAGTGTTCAAACAATGAGAGCTGTTTCCCATCTTACATGCCACCCCACTAGAGGTTGTCGTCTTTGGCAACCCTCCCCATACAAACTCATTCTGGGCATAAGGCTGTGGGAGCACACCAGCATTGGGCCTTGTTGACCTTCGCAGAGTGACAGTCTCAGAAGCACTGGGGACGTCAGGCACATTTAATGGGAGAGGAGCTGTTGACCGCTCAAAACTTTCCCTTGGTGGCAAACTTGCTATGGTTGGAGCCTCTGTGGGTACCGGGGCAGGGACAACCCACCATTCCTTCCCCTCATCTAAGGGGATTTCCCCTGTACTCTGAGCAGGAGGAGCCATTCCCTCCACGCACACTAGTTCATCAAAATTACAACGCCTCAATATGTTACAGTGCAAGTTTTGTGAGGGCCCCCCAGTCCCTATTGGCTCTACCTCATAGACCGGGGTGGCAGGGTCTACCCTCCTCTTCACTGTGTATGAAACCGCCTCCCACTGCCCTTCCAACTTTCCAGACGGCCACTTGGCTTTGACTATCACTCGATCACCCAGGACATACCCCTCCTTCTGCACTGGTTTCGGATTGGGGTGTACCACTTGTCTAAGGCACTCCCCCACAACCTTGTGGATCGCCCTCAGCTAGCAGCGGTGCTCTTGCACCCCGGCGGTAGTATTTCTTGGTGGTGGATCCATCGGATCGGGCATGTGGAGATCTTCAATCTCCCATCTGGCTCTCCCAAACATGAGCATATGTGGGGAGTATCAGGTGGTACTGTGTACTCTGTTATTATAGGCCCACATCAGTTCAGGTAGGTATTCGGGCCACCAAGCTTTTTGGCGGTCCTCCAGTGTCCGCAGCATCTGGAGCAAGGTGCGGTTGAACCACTCGCAAGCCCCGTTTCCCTGGGGGTGATACGGGGTGGTGCGGGAACGTTCGATCCCATACATTTGGTTCAACTCATTCATTAGAGTACCCTGAAAACATGCCCCCTGGTCCAAATGTGTTCTCTGTGGGCACCCAAACACCTGTATAAAGTGTTTACAGACCGCTTCAGCGGCTGACTCTGCCATCTGGTCTCTGGTGGGTACAGCCACCGCATACTTTCTGAAATGATCTGTCATGACTAGACAGTACGAGTGTCAGGAGGTAGAGTACCCAATCTGTACATAATCAATCATAAGAAGCTCTAGGGGTGCTGATGTCCGGATGGCCTGGACAGGAGCCCCCTGTTCAGTACTTTTACTCAGCCCACAGGGCCGACACTTAAGGCATGCCTCGGCTACCATGTCTGCCAAATCGGGACAGTACATGAGACGTTGGAGCCACTTGAACGTTTTATAGCTCCCAAAATGGGCACCCCTCTCATGGGCCTCCCGGGCAGCCTCCGGTCCCAATGACATGGGGAAGACAATCTGTCGCCAGTACTGCAACTCTGACTGCAAGTATATGGTCTGACACAGGAGGCCCTGGGTAACAGTTAGCTTATCCCACTGCCTCAACAACTTTTGGCCCTCGGGAGTCAGATAAGCCCGCTCTTCTGAACGAGGCCAGATTTTGGTCCGGACCCATTCTTTCACTTTCCACAGGTCCGGGCAGCTATCCTGGACCCTCTTTCAATCAGCCAACGTCTTTTCCAGAACCACTGGCATCCCGGACGCCACCCCACTTGAATGTGCCACGTCCTGGAACATGGGTAATTGACCAAGGTCAGGAGTTTCAGTGTCCTCTAGCTCCCCATCGGAGAGTGCGTCAGCATTGCCGTTTTCCCTACCTGCCTGGAACTTGATGCGGTATTGGTACTTAGAAAGGCGAGCCAACCACCTCTGCTCAAGCGCACCGAGTTTGGCATTTTCCAGATGTGCTAACAGGTTGTTGTCAGTCATCATGGTCACCTCTGCACCGGTCAGGTACTCCGTAAACTTTTCAGTCATGGCCCACACCAGTACCAGTAGTTCCAATTTAAAGGAGCTGTAGTTGTCAGGGTTGTGCTCTGACTCAGTCCCCAGACCATGTAGACTTCCGTCAGTGTACAGCAGGAATGAGGTGTCAAACCACGCATAAGCCAGAATCGGGGCACTGATCAGCGCCCCCTTCACCCTTGTTGCCGGGGTCCCCACTCGATGGTACAATTCTTCGGTCCCCTCGCAGTGTCCCTTAATAACTCGTTTAACGGGCCCACCAAATGAGCAAACTTGGGTATAAACCTCTTGTAGTAGCCGACCAGTCCAATGAACGCCCACACCTCTCGTAGTGTACTCGGCTGGGGCCACTTCTAGACGGACTCCACCTTGTCGGGGGTTGGCTTTACCCCTCCTGAGTGACCAAATGTCCCAAATACTCTATCTGCTGCCGAAACAGTTGGCAGTTCTTGGGCTTGATTTTGAGCCCATGGTCTCACAGCCGTCCTAAGACCTGTCACAGTTTCTGGAGGTGATCCTCAAAAAGAGGCCCCAAACATTACTACACCATCCAGGTATATCAATACCGACTCAAAGTTGAGATCTCCCAGACAGTGCTCCATCAACCGCTGGAATGTTCCTGGGGCATTGGACAGGCCGAATGGCATCCGATTGAACTCGTAGAGACCCATAGGTAGGATGAAGGTCGTATTCACTTTGTCCTTCTTTGCCACCGGTACCTGCCAATACCCACTGGCCAGGTCAAGAGTTGAGAAGAACTTTGCATGACTCAGGGCGGACAACGACTCCTCAATCCTCGGAAGGGGGTAGGCATTCCGGACGGTGAGGGCATTCAGCTTCCGATAATCCACGCAGAAGTGGAGACTCCCACATTTCTTCCGCACCAAAACTACTGGAGCAGCCCAAGGACTTTGACTCTCCTGGATCACCTGGTTTTCCAACATGCTGGCCACCATATCCTTCACCTCCTGGTACATTTTAGGCGGGATTTACCAGTAACATTCCCTGATCGGTGCAGCATTGCCGGTGGGGATTTCGTGTTCGATGACGGAGGCACACCCGAAGTCCTCATCATGTCTCAAGAAGGCCTCCTGAAACTCCCAAAGGGTGTCTTCCAGCAACTTCTGTTGTCCTGGAGTCAGGATCTTGCAGTCCAACCCCATCTGGGCCATGATCACTCGACCATTCCACTCCGTTGTCAGGGTCTCCCTTTGATGGACCTCTACAGCATAGGTCCAGGCTAATCTCCTATCTGCCCATAGCGTGAAGCTCCTCCGATCAGGAATATCCCCTTCGGACACATAAACTTCGGCCAGCAAGGTATTCCCAGGGACGGTTAACTCACAGTCTTCAATGTTGAGGCAGCGTAGAGGCACACATCCATCCTTCACAATAGCGAGGGCCTGGGCTACCAGTGGATGAGTCTGTGTTTCTTCTTGGTAAGCAGGCTCGATCAGGACCTCCAGTCCATTCAGTCGTTGTCCGGCCCCAACCGGCAGCATCAACATTCGCTCATGTCGACGTGGGATCTTTACTGGGGTCCTCCGTGGCACCCTCACATGTCCAATGGGTTGACCGGACATGTCGCCCTTTCGCAGACTACAGCTCCTCACCATCTGCTGTAGAACCTTCTGGGTTGGCCGGTGTGTGGTGGCCCGTTGTCAATACCTCGACCCTTCTTTGGCATAAAGTTGGTGGTCTAGGTCCATCAGCACGTTCATACCTAGTGTCACGTCCATCCCTCTCCGGGACAAATAATCCAGTAGCACGACCCCCTTCTTGCCGACGTCTTGCCCACACAGCCGGAGCCGCATCCAGACTATTCCTTGGACGTCGATCTCTCTGTTATTGGCAGCCATCAGCTTGATGACGCTCCCGTCTTCCGGCTCCATCATATGTCCAAAGTGTCTTTTGAAGAACTCCAGAGGCATAAGGGTGCATTCCGACCCTGTATCAACTAGGCAGCGTACCTTCTGGCCTTCCAACTCGGCTTCCATAATGGGGCTGCTGGCATACAGGTCATGTTCCTCATGCTTAGGGCTTAGCTTCTGGTGTACCTCCGCAGGACACCCAGCTACTGCGGCGGTCGAAAGTTTAACATCGGCTCAGAATTCATCTGTTCTGGGCACTCTCTGGCCATGTGGCCGTACTGTCGACAAGCCCAACAGAGGGATCCCCTTTTGATGTGCCCCTGCAGCTGAGTTATCCTGAGTGGAGTGGCGCGAGGTGCTGAGGTAATTTCCGGAGACCGGGGAGATTTTGCCTTCATCTGGGACACTTCCAGCCGAAGTTCTCCTAATTCTGTCCGCAGGGCCTGGACCACATCCTATAAGGATCCTGAGTCTTCATATGCTGACTGACCTCTTGTAGCATGGGTACTACTCACTATTCTCGCCGCCACAGGTATACACTCTTCCTCTCTCTCCACGGCGGCTAAGTAGATGCTGTAGAATGTCATGTTGGGCGCCGTCCGGGTCATCTCTTGCAATTTGTCCTGTAAGAACTTGTTGGAGAGCCCCATTATGAACTGGTCTCGTAGTAGCCGGTCCACCTCCCGGAAAGCTCCCATGGCCTCTGGATCTTGCCGCTGTATTTTATTTAGCGTCTCCTGTAGGGCATTGGAGTACTGCATCAGGGTCTCGCCCTCTCGCTGTCGTCGGTTGAAGTAGTGGCTCCACAGCTGCACTACTTTAGCACGGCCCCCTTGGGCTCTCTCCAGCAGAGAGACAATTTTCTCTAGGATGTCTCTCTCAGATTCGGGCCTTACCATCACTGTCCGTCTGACGTTACCCTCTAGAGCCCCCAATGCAACCTCTGCCCGCAGCTCGGACATCAGGGTACACATCCTAACCGCACTTTGCACTCTTTCAGTCCAGTCCTGCAATGTCATATTTTTACTGTCAAATTTTGGCAGGTGACTCAACAGCGCCCCCACGGGAATGTACCCTACTGGTACAGGCAGGGCGGGGGCAAGCTGTATCAGCGGTGTTGGGGCAACTTGGCCTTGCACCGGCGCACCCTGAGCTGGGTCCTGGACCAGTGCCATTGGCGCCGGGGGATCTCCCGCCGCATACCCGACCATAACGATCGCTGTATCCTGCCGACTATGCCAAGTTATAAGTCATGTACCGGGGTGAGCTCCTCAAGATACAGTGAAGTCACGAACGAGGAAAACAACAACAGAATGTTACTTAGATGTGGCAAATAAACACAATCCCAAATGCTGGGAACATACAACATATTTACATACACCCAGCCCAAAACCTGAGACCCTTGTGCTGCACAGCACGGCGCCTCCTTATGGATGAAGATAGAAAGTGTAGTAATTTACCTACTGGGGGGCACAACTAAGCTGCCACACCTTACCTGTTATTACCCTACAGAGCAGGAATCAGTGTATGGGTGTACGATATGGGCTAGTCTGCGGTGCAGCACAACAGCTTACAATCTTACACAAATCTACAGTATTCCCCCTCCCATAACTGGTCCTGTAGCACGTGCCTGAGTATTCCTTCTGAGCAAAACGCAGTCTGGCTTGAGTTTGTAGGATTTTATCAGCTCTCCAATGTGAAATGTCACTTTAAGTTGTGGAGTCCTTCCAATAATCAGTAACAACACTTGTGGCCTGACACAAACAGAGACCCTAACTAACTATAGGCCTGGACTCAGTCCTATGGGCGCCAACACTGAAATGAGGTGTGTGCACGATCTTACCGACCCGGGTCTGTATTGCATCCACATGGAGATCATATCTCCCCTTATGTATTATACATGGTGATCATATCCCCCCCTTATGTATTATACATGGAGATCATATCCCCCTTATGTATTATACATGGAGATCATATCCCCCTTATGTATTATACATGGAGATCATATCCCCCTTATGTATTATACATGGAGATCATATCCTCCCCTTATGTATTATACATGGAGATCATATCCCCCTTATGTATTATACATGGTGACCATATCCCCCCTTATGTATTATACATGGAGATCATATCCCCCTTATGTATTATACATGGAGATCATATCCCCCCTTATGTATTATACATGGAGATCATATCCCCCCTTATGTATTATACATGGAGATCATATCCCCCCTTATGTATTATACATGGAGATCATATCCCCCCTTATGTATTATACATGGAGATCATATCCCCCTTATGTATTATACATGGAGATCATATCCCCCCCTTATGTATTATACATGGAGATCATATCCCCCTTATGTATTATACATGGAGATCATATCCCCCTTATGTATTATACATGGAGATCATATTCCCCTTATGTATTATACATGGAGATCATATCCCCCCTTATGTATTATACATGGAGATCATATCCCCCCTTATGTATTATACATGGAGATCATATCCCCCCCCTTATGTATTATACATGGAGATCATATCCCCCCCCTTATGTATTATACATGGAGATCATATCCCCCTTATGTATTATACATGGAGATCATATCCCCCCTTATGTATTATACATGGAGATCATATCCCCCCTTATGTATTTTACATGGTGATCATATCCCCCCTTATGTATTTTACATGGTGATCATATCCCCCTTATGTATTATACATGGAGATCATATCCCCCTTTATGTATTATACATGGAGATCATATCCCCCCCTTATGTATTATACATGGAGATCATATCCCCCTTATGTATTATACATGGAGATCATATCCCCCCTTATGTATTATACATGGAGATCATATCCCCCCTTATGTATTATACATGGAGATCATATCCCCCCCTTATGTATTATACATGGAGATCATTTCCCCCCCTTATGTATTATACATGGAGATCATATCCCCCCTTATGTATTATACATGGAGCTCATATCCCCCTTATGTATTATACATGGAGATCATATCCCCCCCTTATGTATTATACATGGAGATCATATCCCCCCCTTATGTATTATACATGGAGATCATATCCCCCCTTATGTATTATACATGGAGCTCATATCCCCCTTATGTATTATACATAGAGATCATACCCCCCCCCTTATGTATTATACATGGAGATCATATCCCCCTTATGTATTATACATGGAGATCATATCCCCCTTATGTATTATACATGGAGATCATATCCCCCTTATGTATTATACATGGAGATCATATCCCCCTTATGTATTATACATGGAGATCATATCCCCCCTTATGTATTATACATGGAGATTATATCCCCCCTTATGTATTATACATGGAGATCATATCCCCCCTTATGTATTATACATGGAGATCATATCCCCCTTATGTATTATACATGGAGATCATATCCCCCCTTATGTATTATATATGGAGAACCCTTAATGCTGTCACTTGATTGGTTAAATTTTGCTATATTTATATCATTTTACTATTTCTTTTTACTGTATTGATGAGCTGGCTTCTACTTCACCTTCTAGGATCTGTGATCCCTCTATTTCTGTCCTCCCATCCCTATATGTAGACTGAAAGGAATTCTCAGTGTGGGATGGACTCTGTTTAAAGCCACCATCCATGAATGGTGAGATTCCAGATTGGAAGTAATGGTGGCACCTGGTGAAGGAAGTCACTGACTACTCTACCTTGTTAAATGATTTCCTGTACAGGTCCTGCACACACAATACAATAATGTTGGCAGATGCCCAGATACATTCACTTCTGATCGGTTTAGAAGCAACTACTTAAAGGAGACTTAACAAATGACACAACTTCATTTCTTACAGCTCCTGATTGTTGAGCTCATATTCTGGGCATTAGATCCAAAACCCAGAAGACAACTCCAGGAACCTACCAAAGGGACATGGTGAGCCACCTGGATTGCTCTCTCATTCAAGCATTGACCCTGGTTAGTAATATGGTGGAATTTGGGGATAATGATCACTGAATAATTTCCCCAAATTACAATGTTCTATATACCTGGAATATTTATATTTCTGTTCATTCTGATCTGCACTCATTCTAGAAAAGTAAATTTACAAATGTTCCACCTAGAATGTACAGAGCCATCCATTGAACTCACCATGTTACATACATAATATACTGAAGGGATCACTTACCTGTGTATACCGATACAGACTAAGTAACTGGGCCAATGCATAATTTGAATGGAAACCACTGTCACCAATAATGCCGGCCACTTCTCCATGTTTCTTACAGCAATAGTTAGCAGCTTCCTTCTCTCCAGACAATATCTTTATGGCATATCCCAAAGTTTTCTTTGCATCATTACAAGTACTAAATATATGATAGCCCAGGGTGACATTGGGCAGAAGATCGGGCTCCTTGTTAATCTCATTGATAACATACTTCATCGCTATGATGCTTCTGTACTCTTCTAAGTCAACTCTGCAGGATATTGAGAGGTTTTCAAACTACACAAAATGGTGAGTTCTGAGATTACAGTTTATCCACAGCCCATAAAACTAAGACTCTCACAGGAAAATAAAATGAGTTAAATGGCAATTGCAGACAACATACATTACAAACAATGAACTGCTGTTGGTAATCAGTAACTCCATTTTGATGGGCAGGCTGGTTGTACAGAAATGGATCTACAGTAAATCTGTTCAGTTTTTCTCATCAATAAGTGCTGGATGTAAGAGAAGGAGGGAAGCGCCTCTAAGTGCAGTATATCTCTTTATTCAGGTATATAGCTAGGAACACTCACATAGCTAAGGTAAGTACAGTTGCAAAAAAAGTAACCCAGTCAAGGTTGGCTCACTCCTGGCTCCAATTAGCTCTGGGAGAAGTCATTAAGCTAGGGCCTCACATACGTTTTCCTCCCTGCACTGTGAATGTTTACATGTTATGTGCAATTAAACCATGGCAACATCTAATGTTTGTGTAGTGTTATGTTCAGCAGACTGTGTTCTTCTATTGTTGTTACTTAGATGACGTTCAGAGCACATTTTATGCCCAATTCATGCAAACCTCCACGTAATCCCAAGGGGTTCACATACTTTTTCTTGCAACTGTATAAGCATAAAACCCGTGGTTGGTGTAACCATCAGTAAGGTGGGTATCCAGGGTGAGAGCTGTCATCTGTGTGGGTTATGGAGAAGTCAGCATGGCGGATAGAGGGGAACAGCTGTGGGGCCGGCGTGCACATCCTTCCTCAGAGCCAGGTGGAACTCATGCTGGAACGCAGCGACAGCATGGCCGTGATCACGTCAGATACCTAAGGTGCACTACGACGCGTTTTGGAGCATGCGCTGGCCAGGAAAGGCGGAAGTGCGCTCCTTTGTCAACCTTACTGATGGTTACACCAACCACGGTTTTTATACTTATACTTGCCTTATCTATGTGAGTGTTCCTACCTATATACCTGAATAAAGAGATGTACTGCACTTAGAGACGCTTCTCTCACTTACAGAGTCTGCTACAGTCTATTGGGAAGCCTTGCCCTCAGTGCTACACGGACCCCCTACCCCACACTCATCTTCCTCATACAGCCATAACCACCACCATTACCCCATACCAGGATCACCCAGGACTTCTAGCAGTGCTTGCGCTGATCACATCCCCCCCTCATTTCTTAATAAGTGCCGTATGGCCTGCTTTATGTCTAAAGTAGACAGCCAGAGACAGTGAGACACTTCATATAACCTCCCCCCCCCCCCCACACTAGATTACAGCTCAGCTTTATTATACATTGACTTATTCAGAGATGGTGATAATTCCAGAACTCCACAGACCAGACTGAAACACCCTTAAATAACATCACGGACAGCTGAAGACATGTTTAATGAAAAGCAGAGACATGATACATACAATGAAAACATTCTAAGCTAACAGCAAAGCAGAATATCGTACATGTAAATGAAGCCAGAGTTTGCTCATGGATATTGTAAACTTGTAATAAAGTCTAGAGCAAACACACCGTGATGAATTGGGTTTTTTCACCTGACCATAGACATGTAATCCAGACAGTATGGCCGGGGGCATTATATATTTATCACTCATGGCCCACTGGACAACTGTGCTGGCATCAAGGGTGAATGTAGGATGGGGCACACCATTGGAGCTGATTGTTCTTTCCTGTGTCCTTACAACTGCTGATGGTGAAAATAGCCACCAACTTCTTTGCCTCTTTAATGCCCTCTTTGGGTGAGTCAACCACTGAACCTAGAGACTATGTAATGGCTCAGGCAAAACCATGCCATGCGCTGTTGCAGCTGGTACCCCTAGGTGACAGGAACCTCACTGAGGCAGAGATACGGTTGGCCCAGAAATGGATGATTGTATGATATTTGTGCTGGGTAAGGCCATGTGGGAATACGGCACCAACCTGTTGTCCACCCTTCAGCATGAAAAGTTCATATACATACTTTTCCTGGTGCAAGTCCTCAGTCTGGTGGTGAAGTGCTTCCTGGACAGGTACCCTGGCTTACAGAATCTTCTGAGGCAGGCAAGAAGAGAGTTTGTAGTCATTTCAGCTGGTCACACCCAGATTGTATGCAACCTTGTGAAATTCAGCAGGGAAATTGATATATCTGGAAACTGCTTGATATGTAACCCAGCTAGTGGAACTCTACTGCCTTGCTGCATCAACTGCTCATGCATCTTCGGGCCATAAATTAGTCCTTTTATAAGTATGAAATGAGCACAGACTCCGGGAATTGGGATTCTTCTCCCCAAGTCAATAGCAATTCATACAAGATGCATGCATCATATTGTCATGATTTAAGGAGGCAACCACAATGGTGAGCTGTGACAATACTGGCATCAGCATCACTCTTCCTGTGGAATTTCTGCTGAAACATACAGTTCATGACGTTATAGACAGGGCACTGGGGGCACAGTAGAATAAAAAGGTGAACTTCCCAGTGTCTCAGGGTCTGATATATATGGCCACCATCACTGTGAGGCCTTAGTAGGTACAGGAGCAACATTAGGAGAAGGAGTATAGTTGCCATGGTGGTATTGAGGAGAAGGAGGGCATAGGGCAGGCTTCAGGGGGGTTTAATTGTAGATATGAGGAGGTAGCTGAGGAAGATGTAATTCTCACTGACCCTGGGGACTTTGTTTCCTCTATAACTTGTTTTAGATGGTCTCATCCATGCTCCAGAGCCTGGAGAAGATCCCCAGAATGTGAGGCACAAATAGGGGGCACTGGTTGGCAACCCTCCTGGATCCATGTCACAAGGGGAAAGTATCAGAGCTCATCCTGTCTATGCAGAGAGATAAAATACTTGGAGGATGTGCTATGAATTATCCGCAGAAACCTTCACAACTTGAACCCGGCTCCTTTACACTCTACAACTGACCAACTCTATGACAGAATATCTCCCTGTCCTG
The DNA here is from genome assembly GCF_062004578.1 of Staurois parvus. Taxonomy (NCBI): domain Eukaryota; kingdom Metazoa; phylum Chordata; class Amphibia; order Anura; family Ranidae; genus Staurois; species Staurois parvus. Next base: position 52,847 of record NW_028318104.1, read on the forward strand.
CCCTGACCTGGCCACTGCTGTCTACAACAGTTCACTTTCATCCACATTAGACTCACTTGCTCCTCTAACAACACAAAGCATCAGGCCCCGACCATTACAACCGCGGCAGACTGACGACACCAGAAATATTAAGCAACATAGTCGTGCGCTGGAGCAAATGTGGCGTAAAACCAAATCTCACCAAGCATTCACCCAATATAAATCTGCTTTTTTAACATACAATTCCTCCCTTCATGCTGCCAAACAAGCCTACTTTGTCACTCTTATTAGTACCTCGTCATCCAGTCCTCGTCGCCTCTTCTCTACTTTTAACTCTCTACTTTCTCCACCTCCACCCCTACCCAGTACCTCACTCACTGCTCACGAGATTGCAAATCATTTCAAAAACAAGATTGATGCAATTCGTAGGGGCATCGCCACTGCACAGACATCCATCCCACTTAGCATTCCTTATACTAAACCTCCATGAACACTTTCCTTTTTTGACCTTGCTACTACCGAAGAGGTCACTAAGGTTTTCTCAGAAGCTCATCTCACTACCTGCCCCCTAGATCCTGTCCCCTCACAACTACTACGGTCACCCTCTTCTTCCATTCTATGCTCCCTCACTCACATCTTAAATCTTTCCCTCTCTACTGGTGCCTTCCCCTCCCTTCTAAAGCATGTGCACATCACTCCCATACTTAAAAAGCCCTCCCTGGACCCCACCAACCTGAACAACTTAAAACCCATCTCTCTGCTGCCATTTACCTCTAAAATCCTAGAACGCTTAGTCTACAATGGTGTCAGGGCAGGAGCCGAGGAACGGACAGGCAGGCCTAACAATGTAACGCACTGGCTGACGACAACCACCACCCACAGACCAAAGTCCCTCAGGGCGCGGAGTCTAAGTCCCAGGCTGCCCTTCACCAGGGCCCCTGATGGTGGGGATGGACTTGACGCAGCCAGGAACCAGGTCGCGGCCCCCGAGACACCTCAGCTGCGGTAATGGCCGCCGCCAATGGCGTGTAGCTGGTGGAAGAGACAAAAGAGTAGTCAGACAAGCCGGGTCAACAACAACAGGACAGAACAGTACAGGACAGCAGACGAGAATCACAGGTCACGAGCCGGGTTCAGCAACAGAGGGTCAGATCAAAGGAGAATACAAAGAATAGTCAAGACAAGCCGAATCAGATACCAGGAGAGTCACGAGAGTCAGAACAGAGTAACAGCAACACCAAGACACAAGACACAAGTGCAAAGAGCATGTGCGGGCCACAGGCTTATATGTCATCAGCCACACCCCTCTGGAGGATGGACCACAGAAACCTGAAGGCATAAAAGGGCTCCCATCATGCACAGCAGAATCCAAGATGGACACCAGCACATGAAGTAACATAACCACAGGGAAAAGGTAGGACCTTGACAGTACCTCCCCCTCAAGGGCCCCTCCCCCTCCGCGGCTCAACAAAAGGTTTCTGAGGAAAGCGGGTATGAAAAGCGCGGAGGAGGGCAGGAGCATGGACATCCGCAGAAGGAACCCAGGAACGCTCCTCGGGACCATAACCGCGCCAATGAACCAGGAACTGTAATTGGCCGCGCACCAATCGAGAGTCCAGGATCCGGCTCACCTCATACTCCTCATGACCGTCAACCCGGACAGGACGGGGCCGAGGAAGAGAGGTAGTGAAGCGATTGCAGATCAGAGGTTTCAACAGGGAAACATGAAAGATATTGGAGATCCGCATCCCAGACGGAAGGGCAAGTGCATAGGCCACCGGATTCACTTTGCGGAGAATGCGGAAAGGACCGACAAAACGGGGAGCCAGTTTGGGTGTGGGTACCCGAAGATTGAGGTTGCGAGTAGACAACCACACCCGATCGCCGACCTGGTATGAAGGGGCGGGCAACCGTCTGCGATCAGCCTGGAACTTCTGGCGCTGAGCTGAGTCCCTCAAGGCCCTCTGGATCTGCCTCCAAGAAGAACGCAGGGCAGCAAGATGGTTCTCCACAGCCGGAATGTCCTGTGGTGAGAACCTCTCAGGTAATACCGCGGGTTGAAACCCATAGTTGGCCATGAAGGGAGACATCCCGGTGGAGGAGTTGACCGCCGAGTTCCTGGCAAACTCTGCCCACGGCAGGAGATCGGCCCAATCATCCTGATGGTCTGAAATATAACACCGAAGGAATTGTTCTAAGGCCTGATTGGAACGCTCCGCAGCCCCATTGGACTGCGGGTGGTAGGCTGATGAAAAGGAGAGACTAATACCCAACTGGGAGCAGAAGGCACGCCAGAATCTGGACACGAACTGACTCCCGCGGTCTGAGACAATCACCTTAGGTAACCCATGCAGGCGAAAAATCTCCCTGGAAAAGACCGTGGCCAGTTCCTGCGCTGTGGGTAATTTCCTGAGTGGAATGCAATGGCACATCTTGGAAAACCGATCGACGATCATGAGGATGACCGTATGACCCCGAGACACCGGGAGGTCTACAATAAAGTCCATCCCTAGATGTGACCAAGGATGCTCCCCATTGGGAATGGGTTGCAGAAGACCCAAAGGGAGATGCCGTGGAGACTTATTCTGGGCACAGATCGAACATGCCGCTACATAAGAGGCAATGTCGGCACGGAGGGTTGGCCACCAGAATAAGCGAGAGACGACCCAACACAGCTGGTTCTTCCCTGGATGCCCGGCAGTTTTGGCGTTATGGTAGGTACGCAGCAGGCGGGTGCGCAATCCCTCGGGTACGAAACATCTACCCTCCGGCCTCCCGGGAGGAGCATCAGTTTGAGCCACCAAAATCTGCTCCCCAAGGGGAGAGGTCAGACTGGTGCGAATGGCAGCCAGGATCTGATCTGGAGGTATAAGTGAGATTGGCTCAGAGTCCTCCCTGGACAACTCAGAGTATTGCCGTGATAACGCATCAGCCCTGACATTCTTGGAACCAAGCAAATATGAAACCACATAGTTGAAGCGTGACAAGAACAGAGCCCATCTGGCCTGGCGGGGTGTCAATCTCTTGGCCTCCGAAAGATAAGTCAGGTTCTTGTGATCGGTAAGAATGAGGACCGGAACCGCGGAACCCTCGAGCAGGTGCCTCCATTCCTTGAGAGCCAGAATGATGACCAACAACTCCCGATCTCCAATCTGGTAGTTGCACTCAGCCGAGGAAAGCTTCCTGGAGTAGAACCCGCAGGGAAGTAGGGGTCCATCGGGCGACCGACGCTGAGACAGGAGAGCCCCTACTCCCGTCTCGGAAGCATCAACTTCGAGGACGAAGGGCAACCCAGGATTGGGATGCGAAAGAATCGGAGCCGAAGCAAAGGCAGCTTTCAGAGCCTCGAAAGCTCTGATGGCCTCGGATGGCCACTCGTGAGGGTTACTCCCCTTCTTGGTTAGGTCAGAGAGAGGCTTTGCCAATGTGGAGAAGTTCCTGATGAACTTCCGATAGTAGTTGGCAAAACCCAGAAAGCGCTGAATGGGCCGAAGACCATTGGGACGAGGCCACTGCAGAACTGCCGCAACCTTCTGAGGGTCCATGGAAAATCCCTCCGCGGAAATTATGTAGCCCAAAAAGGCAACCTGGGATCGATGGAACTCGCACTTCTCGAGTTTACAAAAGAGTCCGTTCTCACGCAATCGTTGCAGCACCTGCTTAACATCCTGGACATGGGACTCCATGGAGGTAGAGTAAACCAAGATGTCATCCAGGTAAACCACTACGCATTGCTGCAACAAATCACGAAGGACATCGTTTATGAATTCCTGAAAGACCGCGGGCGCGTTACACAATCCGAAGGGCATCACCAGGTATTCGTAGTGCCCAGTTCTGGTGTTAAACGCGGTCTTCCACTCATCCCCCTGTCTGATCCGTACGAGGTTGTACGCCGCCCTAAGGTCGAGTTTGGTAAAGACCGTTGCTCCCTTAAGGCGGTCGAATAACTCAGAAATCAAAGGAATTGGATATGCATTTTTAATGGTAATCCGATTGAGACCCCTATAATCGATGCAGGGCCTCAATTCCCCACCTTTCTTCTTTACGAAAAAAAAACCCCGCTCCTGCTGGGGAAGTAGACTTACGAATGTGCCCCCGGGAAAGCGCATCCACCACGTACTCCTCCATGGCCTTATTCTCCGCAACCGAGAGAGGGTACACCCTGCCACGTGGAGGAGTGGCCCCGGGTTGCAGGGATATGGCGCAGTCGTAAGGACGATGCGGTGGTAAGGTACCAGCGCGTACCTTATCGAACACGTCCCGGTACTCCCCATAGTCGGTGGGCAACGCAGAGTCCGAGGAGGCACACAATACCTTAACCGGCCCCCGGATGCACCCGGCCCCACACTGTGGAGACCATGAGAGAATCTCGGCTGTTTGCCAATTGAAGGTTGGATTGTGCCTCTGGAGCCAGGGATACCCCAAAACCACCGAATAGTGTGGGGAAGAAATCACCTGAAAACAGGCCAACTCCCTGTGAACAGCCCCAATGGCTACCTCTATTGGCAGGGTCTCGTGGGTAACCTGCGGCGGCTGCAGGGGCCTGCCATCTATTGCTTCGAGAACCAATGGGGCAGCACGAGCCTGCAGGGGAATGGAGTGCTGCGCAGCAAACGAGCTGTCCAAGAACAACCCACCGGCCCCAGAGTCTACCAACGCCTGGGCCGTCACCGAGCCCCCTGTCCAAGAAAGGACCACGGTGATCAGTGGCTTATCCTTGCGGAACGCCGGGGACGAGGAAACTCCACCCAAGATCTGTCCCCGACATGATCTCAGGTGCGAGCGTTTCCCGGACGGACCGGACAAGACTGCCGAAAGTGCCCACCGAGGCCACAGTACAGGCAGCGACCCTCCCGACGCCGAGCGGCCCGCTCCCCCTCGGAAAGGCGAGCAAACCCCAGCTGCATGGGTTCCCCACCAGACAAGCTATCCCCAGGAGGCGTGGGAGGAGAGGGAGGAACGGGTGGGACAGAAAACGCAGGTGCCAGTCGATTGGAAGGCCTCCGCAGGCGTTCCTTGAGTGAAGGCCTCTCCCTGAGCCTGGTGTCAATCAGGATCAGGAAAGAGATGAGCTCCTCCAACACCACAGGCAGTTCCTTAGCTGCAATCTCGTCCTTCAATGAGTCAGAAAGACCATGGGAAAATGCAGCCACCAGAGCCTCATTGTTCCAACCGACCTCTGCCGCCAGGGTACGAAACTCTATAGCGTACTCGGCCACGGTCCGTGAACCCTGATGCATGGTCATGAGCAGCTTGGCCGCCGAGGCGGAACGAGCCGGTACGTCGAATACCCTACGGAAGGCATCGACAAAACCAGAAAAATCTTGAATCACCGGGTCGTTCCTCTCCCATAAGGGATTTGCCCAGGCCAAGGCCTTGTCTGAGAGTAGTGAGATGAGGAACCCCACCTTTGACCTCTCAGACGGAAAGGCGTGGGGTATTAATTCAAAATAAATACCCACCTGGTTGAGGAACCCACGACACTGACTCAGCTCACCCCCAAAGCGCTGTGGAAGAGGGGCTGAACCGGTCATACCTCTGGACACCGCGGGTGCCGCATCAGCCGCGGCGGTAGGCACAGCAAGCGGAACAGCAGCGGAAGCGACCACCGGAGCGACAACCGGCCTAATAACACCAGGAGTAAGGTGCGCGGTGCGTGCAAGCAGAGTTTGCAACGCCTGAGCGAACTGATCCAACAGGTGATCCTGTTGATCGAGTCTGGCGACTAGCATTGGGAGCGAAGGCGTGCCTGCACCGTCAGGGTTCATGGCACTTGTGTAATGTCAGGGCAGGAGCTGAGGAACGGACAGGCAGGCCTAACAATGTAACGCACTGGCTGACGACAACCACCACCCACAGACCAAAGTCCCTCAGGGCGCGGAGTCTAAGTCCCAGGCTGCCCTTCACCAGGGCCCCTGATGGTGGGGATGGACTTGACGCAGCCAGGAACCAGGTCGCGGCCCCCGAGACACCTCAGCTGCGGTAATGGCCGCCGCCAATGGCGTGTAGCTGGTGGAAGAGACAAAAGAGTAGTCAGACAAGCCGGGTCAACAACAACAGGACAGAACAGTACAGGACAGCAGACGAGAATCACAGGTCACGAGCCGGGTTCAGCAACAGAGGGTCAGATCAAAGGAGAATACAAAGAATAGTCAAGACAAGCCGAATCAGATACCAGGAGAGTCACGAGAGTCAGAACAGAGTAACAGCAACACCAAGACACAAGACACAAGTGCAAAGAGCATGTGCGGGCCACAGGCTTATATGTCATCAGCCACACCCCTCTGGAGGATGGACCACAGAAACCTGAAGGCATAAAAGGGCTCCCATCATGCACAGCAGAATCCAAGATGGACACCAGCACATGAAGTAACATAACCACAGGGAAAAGGTAGGACCTTGACAAATGGCCTGAGCTCCTCCCTCACCGACAATAACCTTCTTCACCCTTTACAGTCTGGCTTTCATTCACTACACTCCACTGAAACTGCCCTACTCAAACTCACTAATGATCTACTAACTGCTAAAACCAATGGCCACTGCTCCGTACTCTTACTACTCAACCCCTCTGCGGCTTTTGATACCATTGACCATCCCCTCCTCCTCAAAAAACTCCACTCTCTTGGCCTCAGAGACTCTGCTCTCTCCTGGTTCTCCTCCTACCTATCGCAGCTCCTTCAGCATTACCTATAACGCTGCCTCTTCCTCTTCACTCCCTCTTTCTGTAGGGGTCCCTCGAGGTTCTGTCCTTGGACCCCTTCTCTTCTCCATCTACACCTCCTCCCTTGGTCACTTGATAAACTCCCATGGCTTTAAGTACCATCTCTATGCTGATGACACACAAATCTATCTTTCTACCCCTCACCTCACCCCTTCAGTCTCCTCTCACATTACTAACCTACTAAGTGACATATCGGCATGGATGTCACTCCACTTCCTCAAACTCAATCTTTCCAAAACTGAGCTCTTAGTATTCCCCCCAGCCCGTGCCCCCTCCCCTGACTTCTCTATCAAGATCAATAACACAATCATCAATCCCTCCCCTCATGCCAGGGTACTAGGTGTAATCCTAGACTCCCATCTGTCCTTTCACCCCCAATTCCAATCACTGTCCAAATCTTGTAGACTTCACCTCCGCAACATCTCCAACCTCCGCAACACCTCCAACCTCCGCAAAACCTTCAACCTCCGCAACACCTCCAAGATACGTCCGTTCCTAACCCCGGAAACCACTAAGCAACTTATTCACTCCCTTGTTATATCTCGTCTTGACTATTGTAACTCCCTCCTCATTGGCCTACCTAATCTCAGGCTGTCCCCTCTTCAGTCTATCATGAATGCTGCTGCCAGACTCATCCACCTTACTAACCATTCTTTATCTATCACCCTTCTCTGCCAATCTCTCCACTGGCTTCCCATTGCTCAACAGATAAAATTCAAACCATTAAAAATAACATATAAAGCCATTTTTAACTCTGCCCCAATTACATCAACGATCTTGTCTCCAAATATTACCCAAACCGTACTCTCTGCTCCTCGCAAGACCTCGTACTCTCTATCTCCCTTATCTCCTCCTCCCATGCTCATCTCTAGGACTTCTCCAGAGTTTCCCCCATCCTCTGGAACTCTCTACCCCAATTTTTCAGACTATCGCCTACTCTGCTCAATTTTAGGCGATCTCTGAAAACCCTTCTCTTCAGGGAAGCCTACCCTGCCCTCAGCTAATAATGGAAACTTCTACTCTTCCAACCAGTCCATCCCCCACAGTTACTACCTTTTGTACCACTAGCCCCTCCCTCCTAGATTGTAAGCTCCAAGGAGCATGGACCTCCTAATCCTCTTGTATTGAACTGTATTGTTGCTGTATTGTCTCCCAGTACATTGTAAAGCGCTGAGCACACTGTTGGTGCCATAAATCCTGTATAATAATAACAATAATGAAAGAAATGATAAACCTCTTCCCCAGAAAATGGCAGTATACGGTCTCATGGATGATGTGGTTTGGAGCCTGTTATGGTTGAAGGGAGGAGCAGTGGTGGGGGTATGTGGTAGAGGCTACTTACTGTAAGCAAGGTGTTTAAAACATTTTTATCTACCCAGTGCCTAGGGCTGCATACTGCCAGCAGCTATTGGCAGAGGCTGCATCGTGTGGTGAGGGATTACTTGGAGTCAAAGGCAGACTCTGACACCATTATAATGGGTGACCCCCTTGATCATTGGGCAAGAAAGATGGATCACTGACAAAAGCTCTCCCAGTATGCACTCAGGCTGCTGGGCTGTGCTACAGTGAGTATCCTCTCTGCACATACATTTAGTGATGTGGGGAGGGGGGGGGTCCTTGTGACAAAACAATTATTTCATCTGTCCTTGCACACAGTTGTGTGGCTGAAGATGATCCAATCCTGAATCGGGAACAAATAGCAAGCCCCTTCTGCAGATGCTTCTGAATAATTGGGGCATTCTGCTAAAGTATTGATTTCTGAACAGCCTAAACCTCTCCTTTCATCACTCCAGGAATGATATAAATCCCACCTTCCTCCACTATTGCGGTCTCCTGCCCCCATGAGCACAGCTGGCCACCAATAACAGTTTCTTCTACCACTACTGGCCTGGCACTGTTAGCATCTACTGCCATCACTGTAGTCCCCCCACCACCACCACCACCATTCCCAGCTCATACTGGGCCCATGTGCTGTGTATACAGAAGGATGAGGTTCTATTTTGCTATGCTCCTACCACTGCCCCAGCGCCTACACTCTCTCCTGCACCAGCTCTTGTCAGTGATCCCACCGGACTCTTCTGGCTTCTACTGCAGGCCATGGAGGCCAGTGGAATGATACATGGAACTCTCAGAATGTTTCTAATCTCCAACCCCCTTTTCATTGTAGTGCCTATGACAACTATATGAAAGCTTTTTGCATACTATCTACCAGGGCCATCTTTATTATTGATTGGACCCTGGGAAAACATTTTCTTGGGCCCCCCCATGCAATTTCGCTCTCCACCTGCATGAGACAGCAGATAGACTCAGTTTATTTAGCAGCTAAAATCAGTTTATTTAGCAGGACTGCCAGCAATTGCAATTGGCTGCAGGAGGTTACAGCATATCATTACAGCTTACTGACTGGTTGGTAGAGGTTACAGCGCACATTAAGTCTCGCTGATTAATTGCTGGAGGTTACAGCACATGATTTCTGCTTGCTGATTGGTTGCTAGAGGTTATTGCACATCATTACTGCTCACTGGTTGGTTGCTGGAGATTACTGCTGGAGATTACTGCACATCATTACTGGTCACTGGTTGCTAGAGGTTATTGCACATTATTACTGCTCATTGGTTGCTGTTGGTTACCGTGCATCATTACCACTTACTCGTTGATTGCTAGAAGTTACAGCACATTATTGCAGCTCACTGATTGATTGCTGAATGTTACAGCACGTCATCTCCTCACTGCCTGCACACCATTGAACTGGAAGGTGAAGGGACCCACTAAAAGACAGAAAACTCCTAGGGATTCTAGGACTCCTGGAATCAGTGGCAGTGCTGGGGGGAGGGTGTGATCAGTGGTAGTGCTGGGGGGTTGATGGGATCAGTGGCAGTGGTTTGGGGATGGGATCAGTGGCAACGGTGGGGGGATGGGATAAGTGGCAGTGTTGGGGGGATGGGATGAGTGACAGTGCTGGTGGGGGGATGGGATCAGTGGCAGTGCTTGGGGTGGATGGGATCAGTGGCATTACTGGATGGGGATGGGAGATGACATTTCTACATTGACCACCAATGTAAGAGGGGATTTACACTGATCACTAGTGTAAGGGCAATTCTGCACTTACCACCAATGTACAGGGAAATTTACACTGACCACCAATGTAATGGAGAATTTGCACTGACCACCAATGTAATGGCGAATTTAAACTGATAACCAATGTAATGGAAATGTACACTGACGACCAACGTAATGGAGAATTTACTGATGACCAATGTAATGGAGAATTTACACTGACGACCAATGTAATGGAGAATTTACACTGATGACCAATGTAATGGAGAATTTACTGATGACCAACGTAATGGAGAATTTACTGATGACCAATGTAATGGGGAATTTACACTGATGACCAATGTAATGGAGAATTTACACTGATGACCAATGTAATGGAGAATTTACTGATGACCAATGTAATGGAGAATTTACTGATGACCAATGTAATGGAGAATTTACTGATGACCAATGTAATGGAGAATGGGAATATCCTCCTGCGCTTAATATGGATGAGTCCCTATCCTAACAGCTGCTATCACTCTGCCTTAACCAATAGGTAATAAAGTATCAAACACAAAAATAGTGAAGCGCTAAAGTGAATCCCTATATACACACACAGTGCATATAATATTAAACGGAAAACATACCTCATAAATTAAATAAATCCGTGATATGAAATAATAAATAAATCAATAAAAAAATCAATAAAAAATATATAGAAAAAATCTTTCTTTGCCCTTAATTATTTCTTCAAATCAATCAGTGATACAAAATAGAAAATCCATAATAATGCAAATAAAACAGTGATGCAAAAATAAAAACTGTGTTAATTAATATTCAAAAAGAATATATATATATATAAGTGATGCTTTCTATAATATATGTGACAACCTAAAAAAATATAAATAAAAATTCATAAATTGTGATTCTCAATCGAATATACGTGATTAATATTAATTGTGAAAAACCATACATTGAGCTATTAAATAAATAATCCACTAAATCTTGTGATGTATAAATATGAAAAAGTGTCCACAAATGAACAAAAACAGTCCATGCAATAAGGTGAAAACGACACTCAGTGTTCTTCACTTCTAGTGCTCAAAAAAGAAGAAATCCTCCAATGGCAGCAATGCCTGCTCACCTCCCCAACTCGACCCGCAAAGGGCCACAAGGCTATAACTCTCCTCCAGGTAATCCTTTGCTTCCAAGCAGCTCAGTAAGGAATCACAGGACCTCCACTCCACCTCCTTTGAGATGAATTAGAGCAGAGACTCCATGCCAGTGCTTCTCGTCCAACATCAGTGCCTGACCTCACAAATGTGCTTCTGGAAGAATGGTCAAACGGTCCCATAAGCACGCTCGTAAACCTTCTGGACAGCCTTCCCAGAAAAGTTGAAGCTGTTATAGCTAGAGATTAGCTGGAAAAAAAGAGGACAAGCAGTTCCAAGATTCAAAGTAGAGCATAAACCTCACCGATGGAGAAACCTGGATGTAACCATCAGCGATGCTGCCTTTAGGGAATACAAATCTTAGTCCAACATGTGCTCTGATAGCTGGCTCCTTCTCTCATAGTTTCCAAGATGGAGGCTCAAAATTGGAGGATTTCTTCTTTTTTGAGCACTAGAAGTGAAGAACACTGAGTGTCGTTTTCACCTTATTGCATGGACTGTTTTTGTTCATTTGTGGACACTTTTTCATATTTAAACATCACAAGATTTAGTGGATTATTTATTTAATAGCTCAATGTATGGTTTTTCACAATTAATATTAATCACATATATTCGATTGAGAATCACAATTTATGAATTTTTATTTATATTTTTTTAGGTTGTCACATATATTATAGAAAGCATCACTTATATATATATATTCTTTTTGAATATTAATTAACACAGTTTTTATTTTTGCATCACTGTTTTATTTGCATTATTATGGATTTTCTATTTTGTATCACTGATTGATTTGAAGAAATAATTAAGGGCAAAGAAAGATTTTTTCTATATATTTTTTATTGATTTTTTTATTGATTTATTTATTATTTCATATCACGGATTTATTTAATTTATGAGGTATGTTTTCCGTTTAATATTATATGCACTGTGTGTGTATATAGGGATTCACTTTAGCGCTTCACTATTTTTGTCAATGTAATGGGGAATTTACTGATGACCAATGTAATGGAGAATTTACTGATGACCAATGTAATGGGGAATTTACTGATGACCAATGTAATGGGGAATTTACTGATGACCAATGTAATGGGGGATTTACACTGATGACCAATGTAATGGAGAATTTACTGACGACCAATGTAATGGGGAATTTACTGATGACCAATGTAATGGGGAATTTACTGATGACCAATGTAATGGGGAATTTACTGATGACCAATGTAATGGGGAATTTACTGATGACCAATGTAATGGGGGGATTTTAGACCAACAAGCAATACATTTCTACACTGACCAACAATGTAAGGGGGAATTTATACTGACCACCAAATAAAGGGAGGCCTCTACATGGACCACCAATGTAAAAGAAGATTCAACACTGACCAAAAATGAAAGTTAGGATTTTTTACCGCCTACCAATATAAAGAGGAGTTTTTCCAGAGGCCACCAATGTAAAGGAGATTTACACCTATCACTAATGAAATAGGACCATTCACAGTGACCACCAATGTGAGGAGGGATTTACACTGACCACTAGTGTGAATGAAAGGATTCTTCACCAAGCCCCAATGTGATGAGAAGATTTACACTGACCTCCAATGTAATTGAGTCATTCAGCCTATGTTCACATTTGTGGGTGTCGGGAACACATGCAAAATTACTTTCCTGACACCACAGAAAAGTGATGCCCTTTAGCAGATACATAGCAGTGCCATTAATTGTTGGTGACACCCTCACATATCTGCTGACGTGCGCATTTCCACATGCACCAAAATTCACGGTGCCGAGGCTCGGTGTGATTTTAAAGGACTTTATTTTTTGCATTTCTAGCGCACTGAGAAGCCAATTCAAATAAATGCGCTGCTGCTGCCCTACATGTGACCCACATGGGGGGGGGGGGGGGAGTATAATATACATATGAATTCAGTCGTTATTTACATATGAATGCCCCCATATATATATATCAATTCTACCCGCCCGCCTCTATTTACATATGAATGCCCCCTATTTACATATCAATTCTACCCGCCCGCCTCTATTTACATATGAATGCCCCCTATTTACATATCAATTCTACCCGCCCGCCTCTATTTACATATGAATGCCCCCTATTTACATATCAATTCTACCCGCCCGCCTCTATTTACATATGAATGCCCCCCTATTTACATATCAATTCTACCAGCCCGCCTCTATTTACATATGAATGCCCCGCTATTTACATATCAATTCTACCCGCCCGCCTCTATTTACATATGAATGCCCCGCTATTTACATATCAATTCTACCCGCCCGTCTCTATTTACATATGAATGCCCCGCTATTTACATATCAATTCTACCCGCCCGCCTCTATTTACATATGAATGCCCCCATATATATATATCAATTCTACCCGCCCGCCTCTATTTACATATGAATGCCCCCTATTTACATATCAATTCTACCCGCCCGCCTCTATTTACATATGAATGCCCCCTATTTACATATCAATTCTACCCGCCCGCCTCTCTTTACATATGAATGCCCCCTATTTACATATCAATTCTACCCGCCCGCCTCTATTTACATATGAATGCCCCCTATTTACATATCAATTCTACCCGCCCGCCTCTATTTACATATGAATGCTCCACTATTTACATATCTATTCTACCCGCCCGCCTCTCTTTACATATGAATGCTCCACTATTTACATATCAATTCTACCCGCCCGCCTCTCTTTACATATGAATGCCCCGCTATTTACATATCAATTCTACCCGCCCGCCTCTACTTACATATGAATGCCCCCTATTTACATATCAATTCTACCCGCCCGCCTCTATTTACATATGGATGCCAGTTGTTTCCATGTGAATGCTGACATGGTCTGCATGTGAGTCTTGGCAATAGGTCAGAGCTGGGCAGCATAAGTGACAGCACTTCACACGGAGATATTGGAAGGCAGCGCGGGACGAAGACTTCAAGGGATAAGGGAATGTAACCTGGGACAGTTGGCAAGTATGGGGCAGCTGCTTTGGGTCCCACAACTGTGACTGGGCCCTGGGCAGCTGCCCCCTTTTCCTCACCTTAATGACGGCTCTGCTATCTACCACTCCAGGTTCTTGTTATGAAAACCAAGGAATGCCCCCCCCCCCCCCCCCCGAGTGTGGGGGTGCAGGACATGCTGATGGCAAGACTGCTTCTGCTAGAACAATATGGGGTTAGGGCTGTTGCATTAAATTATTATTTGAGGGTTTGTTTAAGAGAATATCATTTAACCCATATTATAATATATGGCAATACAAACTGACAGGGGCTCTAATCCATCTCTACTCGTCCGAAACTAAAAAAAAAAAAAGTTTTGCCTTTTAGTTATACTTTAACCCTTTGATTGCCCCAGATGTTAACCCCTTCCTGCCCAGTGTCATTAGTACCGTGTCAGTGCATTATACAGCACTTCTCAGTGTATTAGTGTCGCTGGTCATGCCGGTGTCAGAATGCCGCCATACTATCACCGTCCCGCTATAAGATGCTGATTGCTGCCATTACTAGTACAAAAATAAAATTCCAGTATATACTGTATACCGTCCTTTGAGATGCTACAATTTTCATGATTATTTGTACCAAAGACATATAGGAGACTACATTTTGGCCTAAATTGGTGAAGACATTATATTTCTTTAATATGTTTTATAGCAAATACTAATATATATATATATGTTCAAAATAATATCCGTCAGACATCACTAACCGGATCAATCACTGTTTTTGGTGGAAATGATATTTCTACATGGCAAATAATTTCCTAGCAGGTGTAGTAGAGTCATAGAAATCCAACAGACCCAACAGTCATGACATGCATGCTGCTGATTCTGTGTCATTGAATCACTCATTGAAAGGGGCGTGTTCACAATAATAGCCGTGTGGAGTTCTATTAGTGAGGTCATTCATTCTTTGAAAAACAGATGGCAATTATTGCCCTTATTTAAGGAAGGAAGGCAGCAAATGTTGTCCATGCTGGTTACAGTGCATTTCTCTCTGAAATTCTGAGGAAAATGGGTCGTTCCAGACATTGTTCAGAAGAACAGCGTACCTTGATTAAAAAGTTGATTGGAGAGGGGAAAACATAGAAAGAAGTGCAGAAAATGATCGGCTGCTCAGCTAAAATGATGGCAAATGCTTTAAAATGGCAACCAAAACCTGAAAGACGTGGAAGAAAGCGAAAAACTACCATTGGAATGGATAGAAGAATAGCCAAAATGGCGTGGACTCAGCCAACAATCAGCTCCAGGAAGATGAAAGAAGGTGTGACGTTCCCTGTGAGGACTGTTACAATTAGAAGACGCCGATGTGAAGCCAAGCTATCTGCAAGAAGTCCCCGCAAAGTCCCACTGTTGGGAAAAAGACGTGTGCTGAAGAGGTTACAATCTGCCAAAGAGCACATTGACCGGCCTAAAGAGAAATGGCGCAACATTTTGTGGACTGATGAAAGTAAGATTGTTCTTTTTGGGTCTAGTGGGCGGAGACAGTTTGTCAGACAACCCCCAAACACTGAATTCCAGCCACAGTACACTGTGAAGACTGTGAAGCATGGCAGTGCAAGCATCATGATATGGGGATGTTTCTCATACTACGGTGTTGGGCCTATTTATCGCATACCAGGGATCATGGATCAGTTTGAATACATCAGAATACTTGAAGAGGTCATGCTGCCTTATGCTGAAGAGGAAAATCCCTTGAAATGGGTGTTCCAACAAGACAACGACCCCAAACACACCAGTAAATGTGCAACATCTTGGTTCCAGACCAACAAGATGGACGTTATGGAGTGGCCAGCCCAATCCCCGGATCTTAATCCAATAGAAAACTTGTGGGGTGACATCAAAAATGCCGTTTCTGAGGCCAAACCAAGAAATAGAGAAGAACTGTGGAATGTGGTCCAATCATCCTGGGCTGGAATACCTGATCACAGGGGCCAGAAGTTGGGTGACTCCATGCAACACAGATGTACAGCAGTTCTCAGAAACAGTGCGACTACAACCAAATATTCATGAAGTCATTCAAAGGAAAGCAAAATCTTCAAACATTTCTCAGTTTATATAGTGAATATTTGACTTTGTAAAGAAGAATACAAACACGGCCATTTTTTTGAACCGTCTAATATTCACTTTTCTTCCATTTTTTTAGAGGAACAACACAAATTTGATGTATTTTTCTTCATGTTGTGATTTGGAATAGAATGTGTCGTGTTCCCAATGCATTTGTGTGGATGGAAATAAAAGCTATTAGAAGGATTTTCAGCTTTAGTCACTTTTTTCAACACACTGCTATTATATTGAACACAACTGTATATACAACATTTTTTTTTTTTAACGGTGTGGAGTCCCCGTCCCATTCATACCAAGCCCATTAGGTCTGGCGTGCATTTTGAGGGAAACCTGCGGTCAGGTGCATTGATTTAACCAATCAAAATGCACTGTCAGGGCACAGTGCATTATGGGGCGTGGCGGGTGAACAGCCCACGAAATGCCCGTACCGTTCTTGTGTTCATCGAACACACGAATGGCCCATGGTCGAACATAGAGTCCAACACTACTGCCTGCAAGGTGTGGAATTCTTTAGTGGGGCCCTGTTATCACCTCTCATCCACAGCTCAGCATCGGTTAAGGTTGGGATCACTGGAACCTCTCATCTGTGACATATTTTTTCATTCTTGGGAATCTTCAAGCATCCCCTCAGTTGCTCATTTGTCCTCCCAATCACAACTTCATTCTTTCTAAGACTTCTGTTCTGTCTACTCCATACCATGTTCCATGTTCTTCAAATATACCACGCCTTACAACATGTTCAACTTCTCAGCTCCCCACTTTTGGAACTCTTCGACTCTGCGAATGTCACGCTGCCATGCACATTGATCCTGCGCTGGGTTTTGTCTCCTGCCCAAGTTGCCTGGATTCCTGCCTATTCACCCTGATTCTAGGTATTATTAAGCTGTTACACCTGTGTGCAGAGCCACTGATAAGGGGGTACCTCCGGACCTCCTGTAGGGGGCCCAGGCCCTGCCACTTTGACAGATGGGCCTGGCAATCTGGCAGATTCAGGTTCCTCAACTCTTCCTTAGTGTCCAATCAATAAATGTCCTCAATTTGTAACCCTAAGTGGTCTGTCATTTGATCCCGGCTCACAAGGTGCTCAACTTTCAAATCCTCTGAGTGATATCATCCTCTTCCTCTTCTAACCCTCAAAAAAATGTGTATAAACCGCACATAGTGCATTACCTTCATCACATGGAAATCAGCTATAATAAATGACACTCACAAAAAGTGCTCAAAACTGGGCCAAAAACTCCACCAAGTGTCAGCATATAATACAGTATCTGTAATTCCCACCCTTACCCTCTGGGTAGGCCTTACTTGCTTTATATATAAATATTTAATGCGTGGACTCTTCCTCTAATAATCCTCCTCATAGATTATTGTGACGAGAGTCACTTTGGGTGGGGGGCCCATAGAACACAGCTCACTTTGGGGAGATGGGGAGACCCCTGTCTCAGATCCCCATATCCCTATTATGAGTAAGTCACCCTGTGCCTGTTAGGGGTGCAGGGTGATCTGTCCTAATATTGTGTAGACATGTATAGGTGGGGTGGGGGTTGTTTAATGCCATGTGGCTGCATCCCATTGTTCTAATGTGTGTCTTGCTTTGGAGCAAACTATTATGGGATGCATGTGTTTATGTGTATTGGATTGGTGGGGGGGGTGTCTTCAGCTGCCCACCCTCCTGATGGGACTGTCTGTTTGTGTGTCTCTTGTTACTAAATGTAGATTGCCCCGCCCTGTGTCATTATGCAGGGAGGGGAGATTGTTCCCCTGAGTGTATATATCTTGTATCTGTGTTAAAATAATCTAGTCTACTCTGGTTTACTTCAAGACTGGTGTTGTCTAGTCTTGTATGGTTGGCTGTGGTTGGTGTTCGGACGGGGAAGCAGTATTCTAACAGGAGTACCCAAGCGCAGTCTGGGGTCGGGTCCATTACAATAATCATACCCTCCAAGAGCTTTAAAACATGTAGTGTAATACTGTTAAATACATTTCATATAGTGCCACTCAGTGCTCCTTTCATTCCAAACAAGTGACCACCAGCATGAGTAAAACCATAAAGTGATCGGCCACCTCACAGTCCATGCACCTTACCAGCCTTGAGCAGACAGTCTCTTTCCAGGCCAACTCTGAAGGCTCTTGTTACTCCCACCACAATGCCGGTATGTAAATCAATACAGAATGGGCAAACATCGCATAGCAAATCACAAACATCAGATTTATTGAATGTAAAAGCTCTTACAAGTATGGGATGTACATCAGCGTTTGGGTTACAGTTTCTATGGAACGGACCTCGTCCAAAATGGCTGCCATGTAACTTTTGGTTGGCGTCTGATGTCACTTCCTGTACACGTCTCATCATGACGACTTTGTCAAAGGATGGAGTAAAAGGAGCACTGAGTGGCACTATATGAAATCTATTTAACAGTATTACACTATATGTTTTAAATCTCTTGGAGGGTATGATTATCCACGAGGAGGATTATTAGAGGAGTCCACGCATTGAAAATGTATATATAAAGCAAGAGAGGCCTACCCAGAGGGTAAGGGTGGGAATGACAGATATTATATGCTGACACTTGGTGGAGTTTTTGGCCCGGTTTTGAGCACTTTTTGTGAGTGTCATTTATTATAGCTGATTTCCATGTGATGAAGGTAATGCACTATGTGCTGTTTATACACATTTTTTTGAGGGTTAGAAGAGGAAGAAGATGATATCACTCGGAGGATTTGAAAGTTGAGCACCTTGTGAGCCGGGATCAAATGACAGATCACTTAGGGTTACAAATTGAGGACATTTATTGATTGGACGCTGTAGAGGAGTTGACATTTTGGACTTCCTGAGGAGGAAGAGATAACTTGGTGACCAGGGGTTGGACACTTTGGAAACGTATTTATAGCACATACTTATTGAGTTTTTGGTCTAATAGCATTTGGGGTTAACTTGGTTTTGAAGTTACACAAAAGATTCTGGTTTCTGCATGCTTAGTAGAGCAACCAATAGTGCTGCCTATGTAAGTATGGGGGAGGGACAAGACAAATACACTGCACTAGCTGCAGCAACAGTTGCTCCTCCTCTCGCTTATCCTTAGCCAATCAGCAAACACTGCAATGCTCCCCTTCCCCAGCCCGCCACATTTGACTGTATATGGAAGATGCTGGTGGCTGGAGCAGGGCTGAATGAGGGCCCCGGCAGGGGGAGACATAAAACCTGAAGCCCAGGAGCTACAAGAAGAAGGTCCAATCAGAAACAACTGTGTCACTGTAATAGCGGCCGATCTTCTCTGTGTGTTCAGGCAGGGTGCAGGTTACACAGGATACCTTCAACCTCCCTTCTGTCTTGTCTCACTCCTTACTCTTCATTTTATAACTGCCTAATCTAACCTGCAAGCTGCCTGAACACACCGATAGGATCAGCCGGCATTACTGGTGACCAGTGACACATGGTTGGCATTGCCGGTAACCAGTGACATGGTTGGCATTGCCGGTGACCAGTGACACATGGTTGGCATTGCCGGTGACCAGTGACATGGTTGGCATTGCCGGTGACCAGTGACACATGGTTGGCATTGCCGGTGACCAGTGACATATGGTTGGCATTACCAGTGACCAGTGACACATGATTGGCATTGCCAGTGACCAGTGACACATGGTTGGCACTGCCGGTGACCAGTGACACATGGTTGGCATTACCAGTGACACATGGTTGGCATTGCCGGTGACCAGTGACATATGGTTGGCATTACCAGTGACCAGTGACACATGGTTGGCATTGCCGGTGACCAGTGACACATGATTGGCATTGCCGGTGACCAGTGACACATGGTTGGCATTGCCGGTGACCAGTGACACATGGTTGGCATTGCCGGTGACCAGTGACACATGGTTGGACACATTGATGAGGAGCTACTGCTGGTTAGGGCTGGCAGCTTAACAAATTCATTAACTGATTACTGTCCTCCACGGCTCTTGAACAGTTGACTGTTTTATAAGACTGGAAGATTGGAAGTGCTGCTTCCTCCTGTCACTTTTGTACTTTGTAATGAGGATTTCTGACTGGATCTTGCAGAGCTGGCTTAAGTAGAGTGGATAAGCTCTGCAATATTATACACTTTTCCACTGGGGTCAGGCATCATTGCATACATGCAGTCTCTGGTCATCTCCTGTACTGTGTCTACAGTCTCTGGTCATCTCCTGTACTGTGTCCGCAGTCTCTGACCATCTCCTGTACTATATCTGCAGTCTCTGACCGTCTCCTGTACTATATCTGCAGTCTCTGACCATCTCCTGCACTGTGTCCGCAGTCTCCGACCATCTCCTGTACTATATCAGCAGTCTCTAACCATCTCCTGTACTATGTCTGCAGTCTCTGACCATCCCCTGTACTATGTCTGGTCTTCAGTCTCTGACCAACTCCTGTAGTGTATCTTCAGTCTCTGACCAACTCCTGTAGTGTGTCTTCAGTCTCTGACCATCTCCTGTAGTGTATCTTCAGTCTCTAACCATCTCCTGTAGTGTTTGTGCAGTCTCTGACCATCTCCTGTAGTGTGTCTTCAGTCTCTGACCATCTTCTGTAGAGTGTTTGCAGTCTCTGACCCGCTCCTGTAGTGTGTCTTCAGTCTCTGACCATCTCCTGTAGTGTATCTTCAGTCTCTGACCATCTCCTGTAGTGTGTCTGCAGTCTATGGCCATCTCCTGTACTGTGTCTTCAGTCTCTGACCATCTTCTGTAGTGTGTCTTCAGTCTCTGACCATCTCCTGTAGTGTGTCTTCAGTCTCTGACCATCTCCTGTAGTGTGTCTTCAGTCTCTGACCATCTCCTGTAGTGTGTCTTCAGTCTCTGACCATCTCCTGTAGTATGTCTGCAGTCTCTGACCATCTTCTGTAGTGTGTCTGCAGTCTCTGACCATCTTCTGTAGTGTGTCTGCAGTCTCTGACCATCTCCTGTACAATATCTGCAGTCTCTGACCATCTCCTGTAGTGTGCAGTCTCTGACCATCTCCTGCAGTATGTGCCTGGTAGGTGTAGAATAGGGGGACGTTTTTTCTTATCTGACACACAGGCTGATTTGCACCACATGTCAGAGCCGCATTTGTCAATGGTAACATGAAAGGCCTTGCTCACAGTCCCTGCTGCTGGTGGAGTTATATCAGCCTCCTCACTGCCTGCCTCCTTCAGCAAGTACAGTGCAGGAAATGTGTATTTGCTCCCCTGCTGATGCTGAATATTCACCCCTCACACAGAAATGATCGGTCTAACAATGGAATGTTCGGTGTAACACTGAGAGACAGAATACAACAACAAATTCAGCAGAAATGCGTCTAACAAATGATGACGGATCTGCATGTTCATGAGGGAAAGAAGGATTTGATCCCCTATCATTCAGCAGGATTTCTGGCTCCCAGGTGTCTCTCATACAGGTAACAAGCTGAGATTAGAAGCAGTCTCTTAAAGGGAGTGCTGCTAATCTCATTGTGTTACCTGTATAAAAGACACCTGTCCACAGGAGCCATCAAACCATCAGATTCCAAACTCTCCACCATGGCAAAGACCAAAGAGCTGTCCAAGGATGTCAGGGACAAGATTGTAGACCTACACAAGGCTGGACTGGGCTACCAAACTATGGCCAAGCAGCTTGGTGAGAAGGTGACAACAGTTGGTGCAATCATTCACAAATGGAAGAAACACAAAACAAGTGTCAGTCTCCCTAGGTCTGGTGCACCATGCAAGATCTCACCTCGTGGAGTGTCAATGATGAGAACAGTGAGGAATCATCCCAGAACTACACGTGAGGATCTTGTCAATGATCTCCAGGCAGCTGGGACCACAGTCACCAAGAAAACAATTGGTAACACACTACGCCGACAAGGACTGAAATCCTGCAGTGCCCGCAAGGTCCCTCTGCTCAAGAAAGCCCATGTCCAGGACCGTCTGAAGTCTGCCACTGAACATCTGAATGATGCAGAGGAGGACTGGTGGGAAGTGTTGTGGTCAGATGAGACCAAAATCCAGCTCTTTGGCATCAACTCAACTCGCCGTGTTTGGTGGAGGAGGAATACTGCCTATTACCCCAAGAACACCATCACAACTGTGAAACATGGTGGTGGAAACATATTGCTTTGGGGGTGTTTTTTGGTAAGGGGGCAGGACAACTGCACCACATCAAAGGGACGATGGACGGGGCAATGTACTGTCAAATCTTGGGGGAGAACCTTCTTCCCTCAGCCAGGGCATTGAAAATGGGTCCTGGATGGGTGTTCCAGCATGACAATGACCCAAAACACACGACCAAGGCAACAAAGGAGTGGCTCAAGAAGGTCCTGGAGTGGCATAACCAGTCTCCAGACCTTCATCCGATGGAAAATCTGTGGAGGGAGCTGAAAGTTCGAGTTGCCAAACGTCAGCCACCAAACCTTAATGACTTGGAGAGGATCTGCTAAGAGGAGTGGGCCAAAATCCCTCCTGAGATGTGTGCGAACCTGGGGGCCAACTCCAGGAAACGTCTGACCTCTGTGATTGCCAGCAAGGGATTGGCCACCAAGTACTAAGTCATGTTTTGTGAAGGGAATCCAATCCTTCTTTCCCTCATGAACATGCAGATCAGTCATCATTTGTTAGATGCATTTCTGCTGAATTTGTTGTTGTATTCTGTCTCTCAGTGTTACACCGAACATTACATTGTTAGGCCGATCATTTCTGTGTGAGGGGCGAATATTCACCATCAGCCGGGGAGCAAATATGCATTTCCTTCACTGTAAGTGCTGAGGAGAGAGCACAGGAGTTGGCACAAGGAGGGATCATCCGCAGGAGTCGGCACACGGAGGGATCGCGTGCAGGAGTCGGCACACGGAGGGATCGCGTGCAGGAGTCGGCACACGGAGGGATCGCGCGCAGGAGTCGGCAAACGGAGGGATCGCGCGCAGGAGTCGGCACACGGAGGGATCTCCCGCAGGAGTTGGCACACGGAGGGATCGCGCGCAGGAGTCGGCAAACGGAGGGATCGCCCGCAGGAGTCGGCACACGGAGGGATCGCGCGCAGGAGTCGGCACACGGAGGGATCGTCCGCAGGAGTCGGCACACGGAAGGATCATCACGGAGAATTCTCACAGAAGGTACAGGGGGATCGAAGTGCACACACACCTTTCCCCCATGCCATGCCCTGCTGTTGCCCACAATGAATTGTACAGTCAGCAGCCACATGTTGTCATCATCATCACACAGTACAGGGGGTTTTGAGCCACAGCACCTGTATTGTGTGATTATCATGATGATGATAGGACAGTGAATGACATCCTCCATTGGCTACATTCACACCAGCGTTTAGGGCCGGTGAACATTGTAGTGGCAGTTCCTCCTGTGGTTCTCAGCAGGTAGGTGCGGTTGCTGGCCCCATTCTCTATGACAGGTCACTGGTGGCCTGCGTTTTGTTTTGTGGCAGACTCAGGGTTGGGGTCAAGGGTAGGGTCAAAGGGGGACACATCAGGTAGGCTACATGGGCCCCATGATTTCTAACAGTGGCCCTCCCTGTGTGTTTGAGCAACGTGTCTTCACGTGGAATCCGGATCCCTCTGTTCCTATGGTGTTGGCCACCATTTGAGCATTCTCATACTCTGTGTGTTGGTTTGTCCTGTCTTTGTTATCAGTGTTTCCCTCTGGCTGTGCTGTTCTATTCCCTTCGCCTTCTGTCCGTGGATCCATTTATCTCCTGTTGCTGTGTGTGTGTCTCAGCACCGTTTCTTATTGTTCCTCCTGCAGTCCTTTCCATCCTGCTGAGTCTCTTCCTCTCTCTCCACCATTGCTGAGCATCTCCCAGTCTCCTGCACTTCATGCTTGTTCCCTGCATCCTCTCCCCTGATGTCCCTTCCTTGCTACTGTAGGTTACCTTGGTTCCCTTTATGCTGTGTCTTCCCGCGTCCTTCCAGCATGCTACATGGTTGCACTGTGCTCTCACGGGTGTGTTAGAGAGCTGCAACCAGGGGGATGCCTCACAGAGCAACATCCGCACCTCCAGTGGTCTCCATGTGGTTCCTTAGACCCTGTGACTCTGACACACCTCTGCGGACTCACTGATCCTGCATCTTCCAACACCAGTACCCGGGTACCCGTTTAGTCATTTCCACTGGCCGCTAGATCTTGAGTTTACAGTCCCAGGTGATCCCATCCCCTAGTTGTGACACCAAATACACAGCAAAGAGGAATTTCAGCAATATACACCCTTTTGTCCAAACAATGTCCTTCTGGGAACAATCGCTTCCTCGCCAGCACAGTGGCAATCAGCGACTTCTTTATCCCATAAACATTCTCAATGCATCACCCACTGGGAGCCCTCTCAGAAACATTTACATATGTAGCAATACCTGTGACGATCGCGGCGTTAGACCCCAGCCCTTCTCACCAAACTCGTGACTGAAGGACTAGCCAATCTAAAACCGTGCTGTCACATGCCTAACAATGCCACGCCCATCTTCACCCTGCACAACGATTTTCCAGCTAATGAACCACAACCTGTGTGCCGGCAGCCTGGGAGCAATTGTTACTGGGTCAGGTTAATTCCGTAATTAACCCTTCCCACTGCCACTCCCTCCTTTTTGTACAGAGAATAAGGAAACTCAGCAATAACACTATGATGTTGGAATAATCGTCGGTATACCACTGTCACCGCAGGTAGAGATATACAGAAGTTTAAAACACACAGTAGCGCTCTTCAGAGGCAGGGATTCTTAGTGTGCATTAAAGAGCTTTAGAAACAGTTCAACACTTTCAGAAAGTAAGATTTATTACTAAAAGGTCAAAAGGGTGCAATAAAAATATTTACGGAAAAAGATGTAGCCAATATTTATACATAAATATACAGAAAGCAATAGCACAGCAAAGAGATAACAGAAAGGAATTTAGATAGATAAAGTTCTTGCCAAAAGCCTTGGGTTAAGCAGCTTTCAAGTTTTCTGAGCAAAAGGGTGTTTTCTCCCAAAGTTGGTTACGATGTTAAAAAGGGAGAAATCTTCAACTTTTCTCAACTCAGCTTAGCTTAGTTTTTCTTCGAACTCCACAGGGTGTCTCCCTGACTCAGAGAACCAATCGCCTCATTTGGGGAGGGGGTTGTGTAGGTGGGGAGCTCAGGCTTTGACCAAAGCCTTCACAAATTATACTATGGCCAATAATTTTTCCTAGGTACATATAACATTCTATCCACAAGTAGATTAATACCCAGAATCATCTGCTGAACGGTTAGATATGAAATATCTGCTTGAATGATTCAGGAGATATAATTTTATGCTCTCCTGTGTATGTCAGATAGTGGGTGTAATATACCAGGCGACTTGTCTTACAGTGAGCCATCCGAAAGTGTGCTCCATGTTTGTGCAATTATTTCCTATTTGAAGATATAAAATTATATGGAAGTGACTCCTTGGAATGTCTGTGAACTCAGTGAAGGACTTGGGTTATGGTTGTAGGATATCCCAGATTGTGAAGTTAACAGGCATCTAACACAGCTCAGCTGGGGGTTTTATAGCCATGGAGCTCTCCCACTGGGGTCTGTTGCCTTTTGAACTCTGCATCAAACAGACCACATGTCACTCAGTAGAGAGGGAGGGGGGATATCGGAGGAATCTGATTTGGGAGAGCGAAATACAAAACGGAGGGGTTTGGAGCAAAATGGATGATTGCATCCATCTCTGTGTGCATGATTGCTACAATATCACCTTAGGAGTCACTGAGTTTTGGGTCCCCCTATAGTTCTGCACAGCCAGGCAACATACATTTTCTTCACACTTGCACACTGGAGTCAGCAAGCATTTCTTGAGCTTGATTTTGTGTTTTATTAAGAGGTTTTGAACTTGAGTGGGGTAGATGGGTGTATGGGGTGCCCAAGGGAACTGTAATTGAGGACAATCTCCTTGCAATGATATACATGTCCATAAACAACAATTCTCTTCTTGGAGAGTTCTCCAGCCCTCCTTGTGTACCACCTCAGACCCCAGATGAATGCTCCTCTTTACACAGCTGCTTGAAGGAATCCCTGGGCAAGGGGACCCAGAATCTTCCACTTTAAATCAACAGTCTCATATGGGGGCTAGTTAGTTTTCCCACTCGAAAGCCCTCTCCCCTTAGCTGGCCAAGGGGGTGTAGGTTTACTAACTTCACCTCTCCTGCAAGTTTGTTGGGTTGGTGGCTGCCTTCAGACCTTCCGCTGGGTTGGCTCCTTCACTGCTATACAGGTGGTCCTTTCTCAGGGGACTGCTGAGAGATCCTCCTTTCAAGCACTCTTGACTGTAGTAGACCCCTCCCTGCCCTCTCCCCCCAAACTCCACACTCCAGCCTCCTCACTTCATCTTCCACCCAACACTCTTCTGCTGCTGACCAGGATCTCTCATATTTAAGGCTGTCCTGACTCCATGTTAAGCCTCCTTCTTGGGGATTGGTCAAGATCGTTTAATTATGCAGATCAGCTCCTCCTCACCCCCACCCACTGCCTTCTAGAAACTTTTCAAGCTTCCGGAGCAGGCAGAGGCATCAGGGAACTGACCTGCAGAGCCCTCAGCCATGACCTAAAATGACCTGACTGACTCATACCCAGGTTGACCCACACTCAGGGTGCTACTCAGCCCTTTACTGTGCCAATGCCACAAAATAGCCTGGTGATGCATGTCAAAGTGTTGTCGGGCATATTGTAACCAGGCTTTATTGTGGCTTTGGAGTAGTAAAGGCTTCACCACATTAATACTGTATTCATTGTGTATATATATATATATATATATATACACAGTATATATTGTGACCGGACGAGACTCTGTCATGGTGAAATTGGTCATCTAAAGGTCTCGGGGTTTGCACTTTTGCCAAGTGCAGGATTAAGGAGCATAGGTTTTAAATGGAAAAAAATGATTTTGCAGCTTTCTTCAGGTTTTGATAGTCCTGGATGGGGCTCCCTAGTTTGTAGATCCCATAGTGTCTTGGGCGGGATGGAATCTCCAATCCAGTGTCCAGGTTTTGTGGAGGAACAGCAGGAGAAGAACCTCTGCATGGGAAACCTAATGTTGGACTTTTTTTTTGTCTTTTCTTTCAACCACTTCCTGCCCACCTGCAATGTACTGCAGCCGGGCGGCAGCTACAGGCAAAGCGACGTACCGGTACGTCACTCTGGCTGTACTAACACAGGGGGCGCTGCGGGCCCGAGCGGGTGCACAACACTCCCCCCGCGGCGGACACAGCGGAATGAAGATCACGGTGAACATGTGATCAGTATGCGATCACATGATCACAATGTAAGCAAAGCTGTTATGAATCAATCTGATTCATAACAGCTCTGCTTCTCTTCCTAATGAGCTGTGATTGGCCCACAGCTGTCACATGATACATGGGGTCAATCACAGCATCCTGTACCATGTGACCAGCTCCAGCCAATCACAGATCACTATCTTGAGCTGTCAAAACCTAAATCATTCATGACAGTTCAGGTTTTGCATTGCAGGAAAAATGATCATAATTTCTGTGTTAAAAAAAAAAAAGATCTCTGATCACCCCAACCCCCCACAGTAGTACAATGTTACTATGGTAACATTGTACTTTTCTCATAAAAGTATTAAAAACAATTTAAAAGCATAGAAAAGAAATTCCATATTGAGAGTAAAAAAAAAAATGGTAAGGGTTATTTCTTAAACATCTTTCCGACCGCTTACCCACATGTCTGCGGGCGATCAGCAATCTGGGCAAAGCGACGTGATCTTACATCGCTTCCTATTTTGCGGTGTGAACGTGCCTGACCCCAGCTGCCCCCCATAAGTCCAGGGAGAGAAGGGCAAAAAATACAATTTTCCAGGGACTTAGCATGCCTCTCTGCAAAATCCTAGAGGTGTCTACTTTCCAAAAAGGGGTCATGGGGGGGGGGGGGTGTACTATCCTGGTATTTTAGCACCTCAAGAAATGTGATGGGCAGAAAGTAAAATCTGTGGAAATTCCAATATATATCCCATAGTTTGTAGACGCTATATATATATATAATATGATTACATTGAAGAACACCCCCCCCCTTAGTAAAACACTCCCATCACACAGCTACCCCATTGATCACCCCCAAATGTTAACCCCTTCCTGCCCAGTGCCATTAGTACAGTGTCAGGGCTTTTTATAGCACTGATCACTGTATTGGTGTCCCTGGGGATGTCAGTGACCCCCAGTCAGTTCCCCCCAATGTCAGAATGTCCACCGCAATCCCGCAGTCCCAGTATAAGTCGCTGATTTCCACCATTATTAGTATAAAAAAAAATTCCAGTATCTTTACCGCTATTTGTAAATGCTATAACTTTCACACAAACCAATGAATTTACAAGGACTGGGATTTTTTCTTCCAAAGACACGGAGCGGAATACATTTCAGCCAAAATTTATGACTAACTTTGATATTTTTATAACCAAAAGTGAAAAATATTGTTTTTTTTTTTCAAAATTTTCAGTCTTTTTTTATTTATAGCACAAAAAGTAGAAAACACAGAAGTGACCAAATACCACCAAAAGAAAGATCTATTTGTCTGAAAAAAAGGAGATACATTTTGATGGGGTGCAGCACTGCACGACCGCACAATTACCAGTTGAAATAGTGCCGAAAAGCAAAAAAATGGCCTGATCATGAAGGGAGGTAAACCTTCAGGAGGGCAAGTGGTTAATAAAAGTGGGCTACCAAGCCCTGAAATATAGTTCCTGACTGATGGGAACTCACTTGGAAATGCATCTACCACGTAGCTATACATCCCCATTGTCACCGGGTGACACCTCCCGTACGGGGTGACACTGGACCCGCTCCACAAAAAGGTAAGTTGTAAAGCAAACCAATGATTCCTGCAGGATGGATCGGATCTGCGGATTGAGCATAATGGATGGGAATCTGATCCATTTTCCTCCCCAATCCACAGATCCGATCCATGCTGCGAGGTTTGTCGGCTTGCTTTACAACTTACCTTTTTGTGGAGCGGGTCCAGTGTCACCCCGTATAGGTTGAATGCCGACGATCCCCGCAGAATGGATGGGATCTGTGGATTGGGGAGCATAATGGATCGGACTCCGATCCATTATGCTCAATCCGCATGTCAGATCCATCCTGCGGGGATCACTGGCTTGCTGTACAACTTACCTTTTCGTGGAGTGGGTCCGGTGTCACCCCGTATAGGTTGAATGCCGATGATCCCCGCAGGATGAATGGGATCTGTGGATTGGGGAGCATAATGGATCAGACTCCAATCCATTATGCTCAATCCGCAGATCTGAACCATTCTGCAGGGATCGTTGGAGGGGGGTGTCACCAAGTGTTACTGCACCGGGTGACACCAACCTGAGGGAAGCCCGTGTGTGTGTGTATATAATATATATTCACTGAATTTAATGCAACCAACTTTGTACATGTGATTTGTATATAATGAAAATGTCTCTGTATGCCTGCAATTTTATTGTGCTACTCTGGGGAGCGATGTGTCCATGTCATGGTCCTCCCAGTTATTCCAGCAGAGGGACTCTAGCAGCACTGAGATTGGCTTTAATTCTGGAGGTTCATTGTGGGTCGGGGCGGGGCTGTGTAGATCTGGATGGTGGATTGCTGGTTGTTCTCCACAAGCTCAGCTGCACAGGCCACCTGAACTACTGTATATGTGACCATTTGTGGTCCGATGTTGTTAGGTGTGCATTCCTCGCACGTGGTGCCATAACATTGAACCATGTTGGGGCATTGTGTTGTGGACTGGTCACATTGTGCAAGGTGTCAGACCTGTAAGGAATGGCTCAATGTGCACCATGTTGGTAAAGGGAAGGGAGCCCTGTAGGACATTCTAACAAGTCAGACCAGGTCTGTTGATGCTTTTATGGATACTATGAGGAATGTAAGTAATCTACAAATTGGAACAATATCCTTTCTATCCTGTCTTGCAGAATGGGTGAATACTGTATCTAGGTTTACTGGGACAACATAACCACTTCCAGAATAGTTATGACATCACATACAGGTTGCTATCAGATTTTCTTTTCCTACAAAAGTACTTTGAACCCCCAAACATCAAATATTTTCTAAACTATTCAGAAAAAAATAAACCTACATGAAGTTTAGTGCACACAGACACAAAATAATACACATTTTTTGGTTACATATAAAAGATAACATTGCATCTAGTAAATAGATACCAAACATGTCAAGACTTAGAACTGTGCATTCCTGTAAAATGGCGACAAACTACAGTGCTTACAATTATTCATAGGCAACATTTTAATCTTGGTGATTCTAAATAGGAAGCTGGTATACATAGCACAGGAACAGTGTTACGGCTGTCTTCCTTAGAAAAAGTTGCAGTAAAATGACCAAACACAGCAGGAGCGCGGCCGTATGATGATGTCATCACTCCGGGGTCGTTACCAGGAATGAGGTTTTTACACATGTACCAATGTCTATGTATTACTTAAGGGGGCAATACAGCTTTTATGGAGGCAATATATCTGAGTTCATTGGGATACAGTGTACATTGTCTGTGAGTGCTTTTCTCTGGCTTTTAAATATTTTGGGGCATTTTAATTAATATATTCCACAATGAAAGTTATCTTTTCTCTTGAGCCAACCTTGCTGATGTAGAGAGGATCTGGTGTGTGGTGCAACGGGAGAAGCCAACGCTTACACATGGAGAGGAGACTGTTACACCTGGGATCACAGCGAATTAACAACATCCTTTGTGAACGTTCGGACAGTGACAGGTACTCTTTATGAAGAGTGTAGGGATCTATTGTACCCCTGATCCCTCCTCTGCCCTCTGAAGCATCTGATCAAACACAGATCAGTAACCGGAAATGACAAAATCCTCATAGCTTCCGGTATCATTCGTCAGAGAGGAGAAGGATAGATGGATATTCTTCCTTCTCCTAGTTGGGAATCATGCCAAGGACGTTGGTGCTTCAGAGAAGGAATACTAACCACTGAGCCACTGTGCTGCCCACCACTAAGCCACAAGGAGCTGCTGTACAACTGCCATAGCCCTTCCCAGCAATCAGAATTGTGCAGAATTGTGCCGGTACCGATAGCATGTATGTTTTTAGTAGTGGGTTAATATAAAATGATACATGTTAGTATATGTAAAGGGTTGTATCAGAATAAAAGCTATACATGTTCATACAATATTACTGTGAAAATGTAGACAGACCATTTTTTTTGTTGAGTTATACAGAGAGAACAAAGATGATAAAAAGAGAGACTTACAACACACAAAAGTCAAAGCAGACAGGTGCACCAGGCAAACCAAAACCTTTAACATTGGCTGTATTTTGGGTGAAATGGTGAGCAGGCATTAATCCTCCAATAATGACATCTCCCTCCTGGTAATATTCATACTCAAACAATGGCTTCAACATATCAAGTCTACAAGGAGATGCTGAGCTCCAGGTCATTACAGCTCCATAGAATGTGATGGGAAGGATGAGGATCAGCAGGTAACAGACACAGAAGAGAGGAGAACATCTCATGGCACACAGCAGGTCCTCTCAGTCACCGGCAGATCTGCCCAGGAGGAGACACAATCACCTGAACTTTATACACATCGACTGAGACCGATTTACACTACAGAACAAAGAACGGAAGAATAGAAACATCGACTGAGACCGATTTACACTACAGAACAAAGAACCGAAGAATAGAAACATCGACTGAGACCGATTTACACTACAGAACCAAGAATGGAAGAATAGAAACATCGACTCAGACCGATTTACACTACAGAACCGAAGAATAATATCTTAATAATATCGATAGGCAACGCTTTAAAAGCCTTTACAGGTCATGAATTTATATTTACACAGGAGGTCTAATGCAATAATTACTGCCGTCGATCTAACGTTCATGGTGATACCTCACATGAATAGTGCAATCTCTGTTTACATACCAACATGGGACCAACGCTTGCATTCACCTTCTTGCAGGAGCATGGGAAGGGGGGAGGGGCAGGGTGATTTTTGTTTTTTGTTTTTACACTGTCCCTTTCTTGGAGCAATTGTGGTCTCTAATCAGCTCTATGGTCAGCCAGCAGAACTGCTGGCTGCATTCTCGGATTCCCCTGTGGGACAGAAGAGCCCAAGAAAACTGTGGAAGGCGGCAAGAGGGAGGAGGAGTCCCTTCCTGACGCTTTTCAAAACAATCCAGCTGCTAATTGGCCACTAGAATTGCTTTTACATGAAAGCAGACCACCAGCTGAAAAAAACAATACCAGGATGATGCCTGTTGCTGCAAGCATCATCCTGGTATGACCACTCAAAGTCCAGAGACATACCATTACATTGCTGGTCCATGTTGGGCATATACAGTGTGTGTGTGTGTGTGTATATATATATATATATATATATATACACACACACACACACAGGTGAAACTCGAAAAATGAGAATATGGTGCAAAAGATCATTTATTTCAGTGCAGCAACTTAAAAGGTGAAACTAATACATGAGACAGACTCATTCCATGCAAAGCAAGATAGTTCAAGCCGTGATTTGTCATCATTGTGATGATTATGGCTTACAGCTCATGAAAACCCCAAATCCACAATCTCAGAAAATGAGAATATTCCATGCAATCAATAAAACACGGATTGTACATAGAACAATATCGGACCTCTGAGAAGTAGAAGCTGCATATGTACTCAGTACTTGGTTTGGGCCCCTTTTGCAGCAATGACTGCCTCAATGCGGCGTGGCATGGAAGCTATCAGCCTGTGGCACTGCTGAGGTGTTATGGAAGACCAGGATGCTTCAATAGCGGCCTTCAGCTCTTCTGCATTGTTCGGTCTCATGTCTCTCATCTTTCTCTTGGCAATGCCCCATAGATTATCTATGGGGTTCAGGTCAGGCGAGTTTGCTGGCCAATCAAGCACACTAATCCCACGGTCATTGAACCAGGTTTTGGTGCTTTTGGCAGTGTGGGCGGTGCCAAGTCCTGCTGGAAAATGAAGTCAGCATCCCCATAAAGCTCATCTGCGGAAGGAAGCATGAAGTTCTCCAAAATCTCCTGGTAGACGGCTGCATTGACCCTGGACTTCATGAAGCACAGTGGACCAACACCAGCAGATGACATGGCTCCCCAAATCAACACAGACTGTGGAAACTTCACACTGGACTTCAAGCATCTTGCAGTGTGTGCCTCTCCATTCTTCCTCCATACTCGGGGTCCTTGTGCCTCTCCATTCTTCCTCCATACTCGGGGTCCTTGTGCCTCTCCATTCTTCCTCCGTACTCTGGGTCCTTGTGCCTCTCCATTCTTCCTCCATACTCGGGGTCCTTGGGCCTCTCCATTCTTCCTCCATACTCGGGGTCCTTGGCCTCTCCATTCTTCCTCCGTACTCGGGGTCCTTGTGCCTCTCCATTCTTCCTCCGTACTCTGGGTCCTTGTGCCTCTCTATTCTTCCTCCATACTCGGGGTCCTTGGACCTCTCCATTCTTCCTCCATACTCGGGGGCCTTGGACCTCTCCATTCTTCCTCCATACTCGGGGTCCTTGTGCCTCTCCATTCTTCCTCCATACTCGGGGTCCTTGGGCCTCTCCATTCTTCCTCCATACTCGGGGTCCTTGGGCCTCCCCATTGTTCCTCCATACTCAAGGTCCTTGGGCCTCTCCATTCTTCCTCCATACTTGGGGTCCTTGGTTTCCAAATGAGATGCAAAGGTTGGGGGTGTGTCCAAGATGGCGACCAGACGAGTCGTATGACCCGCAGTTCTGGCGGAGACACTGTCAATCCGCTGCCATCCAGGCGACAGTGGACCTGGAGTGTCAGGCGGAGGCACCGCGGTACGAGCGGGAGCAGAGCGGAGGTGAGCCGGGTGAATATCGCCCCCCTCCGTGATCCATTGCGGCCTGCTGAAGCCGCAGCTGCGGCTGAAATCACTACCGCTCTGGAGCTGGGTGAGAGCGGTTGGATGTAGTAGGGGTCTCCTGTGGACCAGAGACCCCCCTCCCGTAACAGCAGGCAATCC
Source organism: Staurois parvus (assembly GCF_062004578.1). Classification (NCBI taxonomy): domain Eukaryota; kingdom Metazoa; phylum Chordata; class Amphibia; order Anura; family Ranidae; genus Staurois; species Staurois parvus. The sequence goes on from NW_028318104.1 coordinate 86,823, forward strand.
CCCCGGCCTATCGGACCCCCCCCCACTCAGACCAGGGGATACGGCCTGTAATAAATGCCTCTGGGCGCCCTCACTATCATAGGCCTTACTGAGCCACCAGTGGGCCCATAAGCTCTTTAATCCCTGCAGCCCTGCACTTGGGGAATACAGAGGGGCCCCTAGCTTGTACCCTGAGGGACCCGAGAATCAATACTCTGAAGGGTTGGTGCAGACACCAGGATCAATACTCATTGACCTTCACATACAATCTGAGGCCTTCATTGGGGCCCTCGATCATCCTACAGAGTAGCACATAAGTTTATAAGCACAGAGGGGCCAAGCTTGGGCCCAGAAAACATGGTGGCTTAGTTACAGGAGCCCTGACACGGGGAAGTTGGACGTTTTGATACTATCAAGGAGAGACACCGCTGCTATGGGGAAAGCGGATAGGAGACCTGCTACCCCATGGTCCAGATCCCCCCGCCGACCTAACGGTCCCACAAATCGCAGCATTCCGGAGTTATTCTGGTCTCAGACACCAGAACATACTGAGTCCTCCGCTACCTGCTGTAAGATGGGAAAGAGCTCTCACTGTTTGAATACTGTGTGAAGTAAATTGGAGAACGTCCTGACTGACATTCAGTTTGGCCACAAGATGTCACTGTTTCTAACAGCCTCAGACTGCATAGCTATTTCTATATTCAATAAGGGGTGGGGTTTTCTCAAAGAGAGTGAACAGGAAGAGAAAAGAGAAGCCATACTGGAGAGACAGAGGAAGGCTGAATAATTGGAGAATCTGTTGCCATCCAGCTCTGAAGGCTGCCCTCCGTAATCAGAAATCCTATTGAATGAAGCTGATGGTGTTGCAGACGCTAATCCTGTTCAAAGAGGGGAAGATTTGCTGCCAGGAAGCTGATGAGGACAGAGGAGCAAAGCAACATACATTGCTGATAATATTGCATGCTTAGTGGAGAGACTTTTGTTCTGTTCAGAGTCATCAGCAGCTGAATACAGACCCGGGTCGGTAAGATCGTGCACACACCTCATTTCAGTGTTGGCGCCCATAGGACTGAGTCCAGGCCTATAGTTAGTTAGGGTCTCTGTTTGTGTCAGGCCACAAGTGTTGTTACTGATCATTGGAAGGACTCCACAACTTAAAGTGACATTTCACATTGGAGAACTGATAAAATCCGACAAACTCAAGCCAGACTGGCGTTTTGCTCAGAAGGAATACTCAGGCACGTGCTACAGGACCAGTTATGGGAGGGGGAATACTGTAGATTTGTGTAAGATTGTAAGCTGTTGTGCTGCACCGCAGGCTAGCCCATACCGTACATCCATACACTGATTCCTGCTCTGTAGGGTAATAACAGGTAAGGTGTGGCAGCTTAGTTGTGCCCACCAGTAGGTAAATTACTACACTTTCTACCTTCATTCATCAGAAGGTGCCATGCCGTGCAGCACAAGGGTCTCAGCCTTTGGGCTGGGTGTATGTAAATTTATTGTATATTCCCAGCATTTGTGGTTGTGTTTATTTGCCACATCTAAGTAAAATTCTGTTGTGGCAAAAGCTGGTGTTGGGGTTGCTTTCCTCGTTCGTCACTTCACTGTATCCTGGGGAGCCCTCCCCGGTACACGGCTTACACTGCTTCTCCCACACAGTCGCTTCCCAAAATGCCTCACTCGCAAAGCAGGAACCCAGCCACAACACCCACAGCCTGTCGGTTTGATACCCCACCTCTTACTATAGAGGATTTGAAAGCGGTTGCATCAGATATTAAAGAGACCCTCTCTGCTGCAATAGCAGATTTACATATCGACATGCAGGCGGTAGCCCAAAGGCTTGAAGTGGTGGAGGATAAAGTTATCACACAAGACCTTGCCATTCATGATATACGCACGCTGGTAGATGTGCATACTGTGCGTCTAAGAGAGCTTGATCGCCATATTGAAGACCTGGACAATAGGGGGCAACGTCATAATTTAAGGGTACGCCATGTCCCTGAAACAATTGAATCTGGTCAACTCACCCAAACGCTCTTAACCATTTTCAATGATCTGCTGGAAAGACCGCAAGAGTCTACTATTGAGTTTGAACGCCTCCATAGGGCGCTGCGCCCTAGAGGTAGAGAGACTGACCCCCCGAGAGACATAATTTGTTGCTTAGTCGATTTCCTTAAAGAAGAAATACTGCGTAGAGCAAGGGATCGCAATCGTGTGATCTTTAATGGGGTGAACATTACATTTTTTCAAGATCTTTCACATCTTACCTTACAATGTAGAAAGGACTTGCGCCCTTTATTGGATTTACTACGCTGAAGGGGTATTGCTTACTGCTGGAGATTCCCATTTGGCCTCTCAGCAACACACATTGGGAGATCAGCGCTCCTGATATTCCTGGAGGATGTAACACCATTTTGCGAGGCCCTCGACATTCCTAAAGTGGACATACCCAATTGGTCAGGCGAATCCCACCTTGCATTCCAGGAGGAAGAAGAACCGATGGAGGCCCACTCTGCTGGACATCAGGAAGGAACAAGGCAACGTGGACTATCCCACCACACCTCGTCCTTTCCTGCTAGCCAACAGCTCAACTTTGGGGACAATCCTCTAGCCTCCCCAGCACGCCGTAAGGCACGTCATGAATGACACTTGTCCATTCCCCCCTCTCCTCACATCAGTGCATTACCGCTTATCCATTTAATGGCTTTTCTCGCATCTGAGCTAATACTTGAAATGCCTCCCCTTCAAATCCTGGTTCAATGTCACCTCCGAAGGAAGTCCTAACCACTCTGAGACAGGCGCCAGGGTATGTGTATTATAATAGACTGTCCTCAATCTCATGTACAATATTTGCTCATTATATGTGTACACCGATTTTGATTGTGGACACCGAGATTATGTTGGCTCTTGCTTTTTGCAGACTGCATGGCAGCGGTGTTCACAGAGCCATAGTCAATACTCTTACCGACTTTGAAGTTTGTGGGATAGGTCTATGATGACCTTTCGCACCATGCTGGTGGCCTTGGCGGAGGCCGGAGCGTGCTGCGATTTTGAGATCCAGTGCTGCAGACTGCTTATCTTCCCTGTCTTATGTCTGCTTCTCTGGATCTTAACATACTTTGCAGATGGTTTCCCCAGATAGGACAGGTCATGCGATTGTGATCTTATGTATATCTTATTTTGGTATACTGAGGCCTTCCTGAGTTACCCGCCAGGTACGTTTGATGATCCATGAGCTATTCGGGAATGAGCCTTATATCTGTGAGTTCATATGTGACACTACAGTTCTGTGATACTGCTGGTACAGATCTATGCCTGGCCTAAACACATACCTCACCCATTATGCTTGTCCGCAGAAGTCGTAATTACCTATGTGGTCATGGCACCTTTCTCTTGACTATAATGTCCCCCCCTACGCACACACGCATCCAGATTTCTGCTTTCACAAGTGAGATAATGCGGGTAATGCACTACTGACCCTCCCCCTCCCCCCCAGTATCTATTCCATATCACCTCCCCCCTATCTTACAGCTTAACTGCCTTCACATCCTTCGCAATTTTGGGTATGATTATCCTGGAAATCTAGTTTTCACCTAGTTCTCAAACACCAGCCTTTTACCTGCCTTTCGACTTGATGTGGCACCAGGTACTGTATACGGAATGGGATTTCACTAATACGTTCTGCACACTCTCAGTGCGCTTTAAGGTTGTGTTAGCTTTTAACTACGTGTGTTTGATTTATGTTGGACCACGCTTTCGACCGGCCACTACCACATGATACTTCCTTAGTGGTTTTTCATAACCAAACGCACCTGGAGTTTGACTTTCGTGTACGGTGGTGGCCTGTCGTACAGCGTACTGTGCCCCGGTTGAGATCAATATTTCTTTTATATTAGGATTATTGGGCTGCACTTTAACCTGAGGATTGGCCCTTGACCTTCATTTATGATTGTTTTTGCATTACGTATTTGCTATTTCTTTGGTTTCATATACAACTAATGTTGTTTCAGTCTACATTGACATATTATAAGAGATCTCATCACGCTGTCTTTTTGGAACGCACTACATGACGTATGACCAGGCGCAGATTAGACGAATCACTACTATTATTTACTGCTTACCTTGTGATACTATAGTATTGTAACTGTATAACTGCACCACATCCGGTGACATGGTCGCACCTTCATGCCCTCCTCATATAGTATTACCCGCGTCTAAATACATTAGCAATGGCCCTCAGACCATATTCCCTATATACCCACGAGTGACCACCTCGAATCTCACACACAAAGGATTACCTATTGTAACTCACACACCTTCATATGTATTAGTGCATACGTGTATCCCCATGCTACCATGTGAACCTCTCTCCTTCACAATTAGCTGACATCCACCTACCTCCTTGTGTCATGGCTTTCTTTTATTAGACTTTACATTACAAGTGCTTTTCTTTTACATGATACCTGGTGGGCCCTTGAGGTTTTTGTTGGGTCTGTCCTGAGGCACCTCACGGAGGCCGCCGCTGGATCTGACACAACTCCGATCTCTTTTATACACCCATACACAATACACCAAATACCTTCCCAATGTATAAGACTACTCTTACAGGACTGCGTAGCTGGACTACTCTTACAGGACAGCGTAGCTGGACTACTCGGTCCCCGGAGTTTATTTCTCGTGAGAAGTATTGGGATTAAACATCATCACATCTGTCTGTTTTTGAATGGGATTGACTAATGCTTCTCACCTCTATTGTTTTCTGATTTCTTGAACTCTTTTCCTTTCTCTCTTTCCTTTCTATTCCTTTCTTCTACCTCCGTCCTTCCCCCAATCACCCCCCCCCCCCCACCCTTAGCGGGGTTTTTTTTTTCTCTAAAAATAAAATGTCCACTAAACACACAACTGTACAAGCCCATCGTATGCTCACTGTGGCCTCTCTTAACGCAAGAGGCCTAAATATACCGGAGAAACGTTCACAGCTCCTGACCTACATGAAAAGTCTGCGAGCAGACATACTTCTCATTCAAGAAACTCATTTTCGTGCTGATCACACCCCTAAGTTTGCTAACGCCAACTATCCAACAGCATATCATTCAGTTAACACAGAAGTAAAAGCAAAAGGGGTATCCATTGTGATCTCCAAAACACTCCCGCTCATGATTACCGAATCTCTCGAGGATCTGGAGGGAAGATTCCTCTTCCTTAAAGGCACCCTACACAACAAACCGCTCACTTTAGCGAACATCTATAGCCCCAATACAGCACAAGTGAGTTTTTTTTTGTAAAATCTCCAAAACTCTAGCAGAATTCCAATCGGGTCTCTTGATTCTTGAAGGTGATTTTAATGTAGCACTGAATCCCTTAGTAGATACATCGACAGGCTTCTCATCGCAACCCTACCGAGCGCTTAAACAGATTAAAATTGAATTGAATGTCCTTCTCCTCCATGATACATGGCGTACCCTACATCCCTCTGATAAAGACTACATTTTTTTCTCAGCACCGCACAAACATCATTCCAGAACTGACTACATCTTTCTCTCGCAAAAAGACTTACACACATTGAAGTCAGCCTCCGTCGAACCAATGATTCTTTCTGACCACCACCCGATTATGATGACTTTACAACTTCCTGATGCCCCTCCTACATCTAAAACATGGAGATTAGATTCCTTTCTCCTTACACATTCGTCCGTTATTACTCAAATGCGGGAACCTCTAACCAATTACTTTAAGGAAAACTTGTCCCCGGAAACGACTCCCCTCACTCAATGGGAAGCACACAAATGTGTGATTCTTTGACTCTTGCTTTCCATATCTGCCTCTCGGAAACGTATGGCTCAAGCGTCTTTTACCTCCATACTCCAAAAAGTACGTACACTGGAATGCTCACATAAGCGCTCTAAGGCTGCCGATTCTGCGTACGAACTTGACCAAGCCCGCAAACAACTTCGAGACATAGTGGAAAAGAAAACAAAGCGTAATTACATTTTAACTCAAAAACTCTTTTACGAACATGGAAATAAGAGCGGTAGGTTTTTAGCCCGGGCCTTGCAATCTAAAAAGCGTCTCGTACCATCTCTCAACTTCACTCTAAACAAGGTAACTCCCTTACCACCTCCACGGATATTGCAGCCGAATTCGAAAAATACTATACCTCCCTGTACAACTTACCTTTACCACCCAAACCATCAGGCGACGCTAGATCACGTAAGGTCGTTATCCAGTCTTTTCTTGCTCAATTCCTCCCTAAACCCATTCCCCAGTCTCAAGCAAAAGAATTAGATGGTGTTTTGACGCTGGAAGAATTGCAACAGGCCATTGCACAATTAAAACCAGGTAAAAGCCCAGGACCTGATGGACTTACAGCCACATATTACAAATCTTTTGTTGACGTCTTAGCACACCCATTCCTAAGAGCTTTCAACTTACTAGACACCCCAGGACAGTCCATGCCCCATCTATCCGAAGCCCATATCACACTAATTCCTAAAGAAAATAAAGACCAGACATTACCAGCAAACTATCGCCTGATATCCCTATTGAACGTCAATCTAAAGATTTTTGCCAAGATATTGGCCAATTGCTTACTGCAGATCATAGATCCTTTTATCTCAACTGACCAGGTGGGGTTCGTGCCTGGTAGAGAGGCTAGAGACAACACGATCAGGCCAATCAACATACACCATTGGTTAACACAGAAGAAACAATCAGGCTTCTTCCTTTCTTTAGATGCTGAAAAGGCCTTTGACAGATTGGCATGGGACTACATGGAAGCAGTTCTGGTTGGCCTTGGGCTCCCTCCCCGTCTTTTGAACTTTATCATGTCGCTATACACCGCACTGACTGCTAAAGTGAGAGTCAATGGTCTCCTTTCAGAAGCCTTTTCCATAAGAAATGGGACCAGACAGGGCTGCCCATTATCCCCTCTCTTATTTATTCTTACGTTGGAACCTTTCTTGAATTGCATTAAACAGAATGACAATATTAAAGGGATTTCTATAAATGACTAAACTCACAAAATAGCTGCCTTCGCTGATGACCTCTTACGTTTCTTGACACATCCACACATTACACTACCTAACCTACTACAAGATTTCAAACTGTTTCAGTATCCGGCCAATTTTAAAATAAACTTCAATAAATCCCAAGCACTCAATATTTCCCTTACCCAGGATGCGATTAGACAAGCGAAATCTAATTTCCTCTTCACGTGGCAATCAGAAGCCATCACCTACTTAGGAATCCAATTGCCAACCCATCTTACAGAGCTCTAAGCCAAAAACTTTTTACCCATCCTGCGTAACATTACCAAAGATCTGAAAACATGGGATAAACCGTTTTTCTCGTGGTTTGGCAGAGCAGCTATCAAGATGAATGTGCTTCCAAGACTTTTGTACTTACTAGAAATGATTCCAATCAAATTGCCCAACTCCTTCTTCAAGTCCTACAAAACATTATGTACCTCATTTCTATGGAGTAATAAATGCCCTAGAATTGGTTTTGACCAACTAACCATGCCCAAAACATGTGGAGGTATAGGGCTACCTGACATCTCCCGTTATTACGGAGCTTGTCAAATGGCAAAAATAGTTGATTGGTCCACGAACCATGCTCGCAAGGCCTTGGTTGAATTGGAGGCTGCTTTTTCAGGGACCCGGCTCGCCACCTCCCCTTGGCTGCTTAACTCTCACATTCCATCTGAGCTCAATGACCACATTCTCATAGGCCCTACTTTGTCCTGTTACCATCAGATCAGCAAGAATACAGCATTCTCATCCTCCCCCGGTCCACTCACTCTGGTCAGATTGGACCCAGACTTCCCCCAGGTATGTCGCATGCCTTTCTTGCGGGATCTGGCCTCACAGGCGGCGTGAGTCTGCACCACCTCTTCAAAGATGGATTGCTCTTATCCAGAGACCTCCTTATGAATAAATGGCCTACCTTGACCTTAACGCTGTGGATGTTTAGACAACTCCACCACTCCATCCACAGCTCACCCCATCTAAAAGAATATACTAGACATCTTACCCCCTTTGAGAAACTTTGCTCAACGGACTCTCCCCAGAGACATGTTATATCCCTGCTCTATACATGTCTTGAAAGCACCAGTGACCTCTCAACTAGGAAAGCTTGCAAGGCCTGGAGCGCTGACTTACAAATCCAACTTTCGCCTGCTGACTGGGATCACATATACAGTTGCAAGAAAAAGTATGTGAACCCCTTGGGATTACATGGAGTTTTGCATGAACTGGGCATAAAATGTGCTCTGAACGTCATCTAAGTCACAACAATAGAAGAACACAGACTGCTGAACATAATACTACACAAACATTAGATGTTGCCATGGTTTAATTGCACATAACATGTAAACATTCACAGTGCAGGGACGAAAAAGTATGTGAGGCCCTAGCTTAATGACTTCTCCCAGAGCTAATTGGAGCCAGGAGTGAGCCAACCTTGACTCCAATCAGTGTGATGATATTGGATGTGTTGCTGACACCTGTTTTGGGTTTACTGGTTTCAAGAAGCACTGTCTGATGTGAACCATGCCTCGCAGAAAAGAGCTCTCAGAAGACCTACGGTCAAGAATTGTTGACTTGCATGAAGCTGCAAAGGGTTACAAAAGTATCTCCAAAAGCCTTGATGTTCATGTGTCCACGGTAAGAGAGACTGTCTACAAATGGAGAAAGTTTAGCACTGTTGCTACTCTCCCTAGGCTTGGTCGTCCTGTAAAAATGACTGCAAGAGCACAGCGCAGAATGCTGCATGAGGTAAAGAAGAATCCCAGAGTGTCAGCTAAAGACCTACAGAAATCTCTGGCACATGCTAACATTTTTGTTGACACATCTACAATAAGGAAAACATTAAACAAGAATGGAGTACATGGGAGGACACCACGGAGGAAGCCATTGCTGTCCAAAAAGAATATTGCAGCACGTTTGAAGTTTGCAAAAGAGCACCTGGATGTTCCACAGCACTACTGGCAAAATATACTGTGGGCAGATGAAACCAAGATTGAGTTGTTTGGGAAGAACACACAACACTATGTGTGGAGAAAAAAAGGCACAGCACACCAACATCAAAACCTCATCCCCACTGTGAAACATGGCGGAGGGAGCATCATGGTTTGGGGCTGCTTTGCTGTCTCAGGGCCTGAGCGGATTGTTGTCATTGATGGGAAAATGAATTCCAGAGTTTATCAAGACATTTTGCAGGAAAACGTACGACCATCTGTCCGCCAACTGAAGCTCCGCAGAGGATGGGTGATGGAACAGGACAATGACCCAAAGCATACAAGTAATTCAACAAAACAATGGCTGCAACAGCACAGAATACGCCTTCTGGAGTGGCCCAGTCAGAGTCCTGACCTCAACCCGATTGAAATGCTGTGGCATGACCTTAAGAGAGCGATTCACACCAAATATCCCAAGAATATTGCTACACTGAAACAGTTTTGTGAAGAGGAGTGGTCCAAAATTACTCCAGATCGTTGTGCAGGTCTGATCTGCAACTACAGGAAATGTTTGGTTGAGGTTATTGCTGCCAAAGGAGGGTCAACCAGTTATCAAGTCCAAAGGTTCACATATTTTTTCTCCTTGCACTGTGAATGTTTACATGTTATGTGCAATTAAACCATGGCAACATCTAATGTTTGTGTAGTATTATGTTCAGCAGACTGTGTTCTTCTATTGTTGTGACTTAGATGACGTTCAGAGCACATTTTATGCCCAATTCATGCAAAACTCCACATAATCCCAAGGGGTTCACATACTTTTTCTTGCAACTGTATGAACACATCCACAAAGGATCTATATGTATCTCCACACAAGAAAATAACTTTAAAGTATACTCTAGATGGTATAGGGTTCCATCCCTGCTTCACCGCTTTGACTCCAATATTTCTGATTTGTGTTGGAGATGCCATCAAACGACGGGTACACTCCTACACATTTGGTGGGAATGCCCATTGTTGCAACCCTTCTGGGGGAAAGTTCAATCTACAACTGCACAAGTTGCTACGTATGCCCTGGACCTTTCCCCCGCACAATTTTTGATTCACCATACCGCTCTTCCATTTCAGACATATCGCAAATCACTCGCCATGCGCATGGTAAATGCGGCAAAGCAATGTATCCCAGTCCACTGGAGCTCAACACATGTTCCCACTATACGAGAATGGTTTGCTAGGATCGACAAAACTGAGGAAATGGAGGAACTAATTTCTATAGCTAAGGAACATCCCGAGAGATTTAGGAAAACATGGGCATGCTGGAATCATTTCAAATCCACTTCTACCTATCATCTAATAGTAAATGATCAATCTATATCCCCTGACTGAATGTCCTAATACAATGCTGTATCGGGAAATACCCGGATCACCGGGGGCACTTTTATCACATGTAATGATGAGCTGTAGGTCTATATCATGACATGCCTTACGGGGTTTGTGATTCACGGGTTACCCCACTGACCGATCTTGCATGTACCATGTTCTAAGCTTTATTACTACCTTTCTGGCTTGGCTAATACTTGGGGAGGTGATCTAATTTAACTGTTTATTACCTATACATTCTACGGTCCCTTTACTCCCCCCCCCCAAAATATATATATATTTTTTTTTCTTTTCCCCCATATTCCCCCCAACATCTATTCCTACATTTCTTTTTCTTACTGTTCTTCTTTCCGACCTCTTTTTTTTTTCACACCTGTTATACCACCTTATCATTCATTCTTCACCAACCAAATAGAGCATCACCAACCAAACTCAAGTTATAAATCCGTAAACCACGACTTTCACAGCATCCAATGCTTTCCTTACCTTAATCTTCATATCACCTCATCAGTAAAAATTGCTGATATATAAGACGTGACAACATACACCTACATCGATGTATCCGCTTTCCTCTACATGTCCACTGGTTTACATTGTATGCCTGACATAATGTTCTACCCCATTTTGACTTGTATTACAGTTTACAATATGTCCCGTCTGCAAAACGGGAGGCATCAAGTCATGTTTATGTTCTGACTGTAGATATATAGCTGTATATGCTCTATATGCTATTTTGTTTCCTCTTATATTAATAAAGTATTTTTGGAAAAGAGATGCAAAGGTTGCTTTCATCAGAAAAGAGGACTTTGGACCACTGAGCAACAGACCGGGTCTGTTTTTCTTTAGCCCAGGTAAGACGCTTCTGACGTTGCTCGTTGTTCAGGAGCGGCTTGACAAGAGGAATACGACATTTGAAGCCCATGTCCAGGATCCGTCTGTGTGTGGTGGCTCTTGATGCACTGACTCCAGCCTCAGTCCGCTCCTTGTGAAAGTCCCTAACACTTTTGAATGGCCTTTTTCTGACAATCCTCTCCAGGCTGCGGTCATACCTGCTGCTTGTACACCCTTTTCTTCCACACTTTTCCCTTCCACATAACTTTCTATTAATGTGCTTTGATACAGCACTTTGGGAACATCCAACTTCTTTTGCAATTACCTTTTGAGGCTTTCCCTCATTATTATTATTATTATTACATCGAGTTTATATAGCGCTAAAGGGTTTGCTCAGTGCTGTACAATAGAGGGGGGGGGGGGGAATACATGAAACAGTACAGCAACAACAAACAGCACACGAGGGGTTCGAGGGCCCTACTCTTTCAAGTTTACAATCTAGGAGGGAGGGGGTAGAGGTACAGGAGGAAGTGGCTGTGGGGGATGGAGTGGTAGGAGGAATGAAGGAGAACGGCTGTTAGGTGAGGGTGGGATAGGCTTCCCTGAAGAGGTAGGTTTTCAGGGAGCGCCTGAAGGTGAGGAGGGAAGGTGACAATCTGATGGATTGGGGTAGTGAGTTCCAGAGGATGGGGGAGGACCTGGAGAAGTCTTGCAGTCTTGTGTGGGAGGAGGAGACCAGGGAGCAAGACAGAAGGAGGTCCTGTGAGGAGCGAAGGGTACGGGTAAAAGGTAAAAAGGAAAGCCTGAGCTGGGGCAGGCCGGTGAGAAGGGAGTTGCAGTAGTCAAAGCGTGAGATAATCAGGGAGTGCACGAGTAGCTTAGTGGTGTCTGGGGTAAGGAAGGAGCGTATCTTGGCGATGTTGCGGAGGTGGAGCCTGCATGTGTTTGGGAGGGTGTCAATGATGGTGTCAGGTCAGCAGTCTTTCCCGTTATTGTGATTCCTACTGAACCAGACTGAGAGACCATTTAAAGGCTCAGGAACCCTTAGCAGGTGTTATGGCTGAATTAGCTGATTAGAGTGGGACACTTTGAACCTGACTGCAAGGTGTGTGAGTGTGCTCTAACTATCTGGAGGCCTCATCTGGGCCAGGGCCTCAATTTTGGGCTTTAGCCCAGCATACTATGGCCAAGCCCGGCCTGGATCCGGGTGGGGGGGCCCCCCTGGGAGAGCATGGTACCGGTCCATCTCATGTGGAGGACCTGGGAAATGCCCCCAAACAGGGCGAATCCTATACAGATTATAGGGGACGTGTTACTGCTCATGTGGCACACATAAACAAGGAGGAGGAGAAGCTTACCAAAATGGAGCTTAAGAAACTTAAATCAAGCTTTGACAGGGTCTGGAGCACGAAGAGGCAGCTCATGTGTCAGAGATGGATTCCCTGGAGCTGGCAGTCTGCCGGCAGAGTGCCTATGTTTCCACCCTCAAGCAAGGCAGTGGTGTACTGAAGGAGAAGTACACCAATGAGGAGCGCTTTCGCCAGGCATGGGAGAAGTCGGTTGCCGCAGTGAGAGGACAGCCCAGCGGTGACGTGTCATCCAACCTGTCAGGTCTGGAGGGAGCACCAGAGATGGCAGGAACACCGGAGCCAGCAGCAACCGCAATGGAGGAGGAAGTCCCAGCACATGTCGGTGTGAGCGCACCGGCGGGAACCGAGAGTGGGCAGGGATCCATCCCTGCGCAGCAGTGTTTGCAGCAGCCATGGCCAGAGTGGGAGGAGTCGGTGACATCCAGTGGTGACACGGCTGGCTTGCAGTTCATCCGGGAGTTGGAGTCTCCTCTGTCAGGGAGACATTTCATGTTCACATCCGAGGAGTCTGAAGGCGTGGACACCGGTCCTTCAAAATCGGCAAAGCAGCTCAAGGAGAGGGCGGTGTTTGTAAAGCTGGAGAGGATGTCCAGCTTCTTGCTGTCAAAGGTGCCAGGCAAGGAAGTGGCGGCAGAGTCCGGGGGAAAGCTGCAGAGCGGGTCAGTGAGTACAAAGTCTGCTGATCCGGCTGGGGACATGCATGGGGTTAAACAGACTGCTGACACAGCTATACCGGCAAGTGAGAAGTCTGATGTTGTTTGCCTAGTGTAAGGAGCACTTCATTATCTGGTAATAGGCCTGATGGGTCTGCTAATGTCAAAGCTAATGCTAAAGCTGTGTGCAGTACTGCAGGGTCTGGTGCTGAGGAGGTGCAGGGTATTACACTGATTGCGGATAAATCCTGTGAGCCTGGCTGTGTGCAAATTAATGCCGCAGGTGTGCAGAGTGGAGTAGCACCCGGTAATACGGTGGGGGTGCCTTTGAATGTGGGGGCTGCAAAAGTGCAGGGCAGTGCTGCAGAGGCGCAACATGCTGTGGTTAGTGGCAGCAATGCCAATGTGTCTGGTAATGTTGGGGAGGTGAACCCCCTCCTCTTCACCCCCCTGCTACTGGAGGGGTGCTGAATTATTCAGCTGCCTTGAGAAGAGGTCGGGCTGAGGTGAGCGCACCTGCACCAAGTATGGGTGGATCAGGGATCCAGAGGAGGAATGTGGTCCTGTTAAGGTGGGTAGGAAAGGGTACCCCCCCGTTAGAAGGGAAGTGGTGGATCAGGTGATAGAAATGGGGTTCAAATCCCAGGATACTTTTGCTTTTATCGCCCCAATAGGATCTGGGGAGTATGATATTTCCTTTTAGAGACCAGAATGTCTAGACACCTTTTGGATAAAGTATGATAACTAGAGATGAGCGAATTATTCAAAAATTCGATTCGGCTGATTCGCCGAATTTCAGGAAGAAATTTGATTCGATGCGAATTAATTCGCTACGAAGTTAACTTATAAAAAAGGTTTCTAGGCTTCAGAGAGCCTTTAAATTAGTGCAGAACACTGTACCTTTAATTTAAATGCCCTTGGAGAAGGAGAAGGATGAGGAGAAGGAGAAGGATGAGGAGAAGGAGAAGGATGAGAAGAAGGAGAAGGATGAGAAGAAGGATGAGAAGAAGGAGAAGGATGAGAAGAAGGATGAGAAGGAGGAGAAGAAGGAGGAGAAGAAGGAGGAGAAGAAGGAGGAGAAGAAGGAGGAGAAGAAGGAGGAGAAGAAGGATGAGAAGAAGGAGGAGAAGAAGGATGAGAAGAAGGAGGAGAAGGATGAGAAGAAGGAGAAGGATGAGAAGAAGGAGAAGGATGAGAAGGATGAGAAGGAGAAGGATGAGAAGAAGGATGAGAAGGATGAGAAGAAGGATGAGAAGGATGAGAAGAAGGATGAGAAGGATGAGAAGAAGGAGAAGGATGAGAAGAAGGAGAAGGATGAGAAGAAGGAGAAGGAGAAGGATGAGAAGAAGGAGAAGGAGAAGGATGAGAAGAAGGAGAAGGAGAAGGATGAGAAGAAGGAGAAGGAGAAGGATGAGAAGAAGGAGAAGGATGAGAAGAAGGAGAAGGATGAGAAGAAGGAGAAGGATGAGAAGAAGGAGAAGGATGAGAAGAAGGAGAAGGATGAGAAGAAGGAGAAGGATGAGAAGAAGGAGAAGGATGAGAAGAAGGAGAAGGATGAGAAGAAGGAGAAGGATGAGAAGAAGGATGAGAAGAAGGATGAGAAGAAGGATGAGAAGAAGGAGAAGGATGAGAAGAAGGATGAGAAGGATGAGAAGAAGGAGAAGGAGAAGGATGAGAAGAAGGAGAAGAATGAGAAGAAGGAGAAGGATGAGAAGAAGGATGAGAAGAAGGATGAGAAGAAGGATGAGAAGAAGGAGAAGGATGAGAAGAAGGACAGTTCTGTGACAGTTTCTGTCTATTTCTGACAGTTCTGTGACATTCACTCCATACAGCGGTTTCAACCACTGTATGGAATGAATGTCACAGAACTGTCAGAAATAGCGGAGCTCTGCAGATACACTTAGAGGAGCTCTGCAGATACACTTTTTGCCGGCTTGGAATTATTCTTATTTTCATCCTACTTCTTCTTCTTCTTCCTCTTCATCCTCATCCTCATCCTCTTCTTCTTCTGAGGATGAAGAAGAAGAAGAAGTAGGATGAAAATAAGAATAATTCCAAGCCGGCAAAAAGTGTATCTGCAGAGCTCCTCTAAGTGTATCTGCAGAATAGAGGAGCTCTGCAGATACACTTTTTGCCGGCTTGGAATTATTCTTATTTTCATCCTACTTCTTCTTCTTCTTCTTCTTCATCCTCATCCTCATCTTCTTCTTCTGAGGATGAGGATGAAGAGGAAGAAGAAGAAGAAGAAGTAGGATGAAAATAAGAATAATTCCAAGCCGGCAAAAAGTGTATCTGCAGAGCTCCTCTATTCTGCAGATACACTTAGAGGAGCTCTGCAGATACACTTTTTGCCGGCTTGGAATTATTCTTATTTTCATCCTACTTCTTCTTCTTCTTCTTCTTCATCCTCATCCTCATCTTCTTCTTCTTCTTCTGAGGATGAGGATGAAGAGGAAGAAGAAGAAGAAGAAGTAGGATGAAAATAAGAATAATTCCAAGCCGGCAAAAAGTGTATCTGCAGAGCTCCTCTATTCTGCAGATACACTTTTTGCCGGCTTGGAATTATTCTTATTTTCATCCTACTTCTTCTTCTTCTTCTTCATACTCATCCTCATCCTCTTCTTCTTCTAAGGATAAGGATGAGGATGAAGAAGAAGAAGAAGTAGGATGAAAATAAGATTAATTCCAAGCCGGCAAAAAGTGTATCTGCAGAGCTCCTCTAAGTGTATCTGCAGAATAGAGGAGCTCTGCAGATACACTTTTTGCCGGCTTGGAATTATTCTTATTTTCATCCTACTTCTTCTTCATCCTCATCCTCATCCTCTTCTTCTGAGGATGAGGATGAAGAAGAAGAAGAAGAAGTAGGATGAAAATAAGAATTCCAAACCGGCAAAAAGTGTATGTGCAGAGTTCCTCTATTTCTGACAGTTCTCTGACAGCTCCTTCACATGTACAGCGGTTGAAACATCTGTATCCTAAATGGAAACTAATAGATACAATGTTTCAACCGCTGTACATGTGAAGGAACTGTCAGAGAAATGTCAGAAATAGCGGAGCTCTCTGCAGGGACACTTTTGCCGGCTGATCGGGAAAAATCCGATTCGTGCACCCGAAGTAGGCAAATATTCGGATTTGCCGCAAATCGAATTTTTCCTGAAATTCGTATCGAATTCCGGTTCGCCTGGTTCGATTCGCTCATCTCTAATGATAACAATTGCAAAGGGACCCCCAGATGGGAAGGTCTTGCACCAAAAGGTAGTCTCAAATGTTACAATATTAGTACATAAGGAGTCAATCCCTGCAGCGGACATAACCATTTGGTTAGGGCAGTGTTTCTCAATTCCAGTCCTCATGGACCCCCAACAGGTCATGTTTTCAGGATTTCCATTATTTTGCACAGGTGATTTGATCAGTTTCACTGCCTTAGTAATTACCACAGCTGTTTCATCTGAGGGAAATCCTGAAAACATGACCTGTTGGGGGTCCATGAGGACTGGAGTTGAGAAACACTGGGTTAGGGGGATATGGGGAAGTGTTGGCTTCCCTGAGGAAAATCTCAGATGACAGGGGAATTTGGACAGGAGGGTGATCAGCCACTGTTAGGCTGCAGGTGGAGGACAATCAAGTAAGACACTTCTGCCTTCAGTGGGAGAGACCGGTTGGTCATTTTCTATGCTGGCCAGCTCAAGGTCTGCCATAGATGTGGCAACAAGGGACACTTTGCGTCAACCTGCGAAATACTCAAGTGCTCCTTATGCCAAGGGATAGGCCACACTGCAAGAGAATGTAATCAGATAAGATGCAATTTATGCCAGCAGCTTGGCCACTCTTATAGTAAGTATTCGGAGGCACTTCATAACCTGTCCAGTGTCTTAGAGGAACTGGATAGGATGGAGGCAGAGGAAAGGGGTGAAGGGTTGCCCCCCCCTCTTTCAGACATTTCTGAAGCCTCAGGTGCCTCAGCACCAGTGGTGCCCATTGAGACCCCTGTTGTATCTGTTTCCCCTCCCCCTGTGGAGTCTCCCCGTTTCTGTGGTTTCCCAGGTGTCTTCCCTTCAGCACCCCCATGTGTCTTCCTCAATACTCCAGACCCTAGTAAAATGGTTCCTGTCCCTGCTGCACACAAGAGCCGAGATGTTCCAGTCAAGGAGATGGCTAAGCCATCCTCTATGGCGGCTCCTCTGCTTCCACAGCATCGCCGGAATAAAGGAGAGGCTTCGGAGATGTCTGGAGATGCAAACCTGGTTTCTGCCCCCGGAAAGGGAAAGGGGCCTGTAGTGGAGGCTGTAGGTGGGGATTGGTCACAAGTAGGAAAGGGACGGAGGAGGGTGGTGTTGTCTCCTGAATCCTCTGTCTCTTCATTAGAGGTTGAAGAATTGGCAGTTCAGAATAGGTTTGAGGTTCTCTCTGGGGAAGAGGGTGATTCAGGGGGAAACCTTTCTCCTATGGAAGAGGGGGTGGTTAAAATATCTAAAGAGAAAAAGAAAAGGGTCAGGTCCCCTGCGAAGCAGAGTTAAACAAAGGTTAAGAAACGACCATCTCAACTACCTTAATGGCAGTTCCCGCTCCGAGAAACGTGGCAACCATTAATTTTGCCAGCATAAAGTCTGTAGGTGCTAGAAGTGCGGCCTTATTTTTGCTCAGCAGTATTTGTGCTGATGTTTTGTTGTTGCAAGAGACCAGGCTCAGTAGCTTAGCTGATGTCCATCTAGCAAAGAGGGAGTGGAGGAGTGGCCCCTCTTTCTGGTCTCTTGTGGCCGAACCTTACAGCGGAGTTGCGGTGCTTTTTACCGGTATGGTAACGTGTCGGCAGGTCATTGAAGTGGAGGTTGGAAGATGTATGGTCTTTGACATCCTTGTGAGGGGGCAAGAGCTAAGGCTCATTACCATCTATGGTCCCCAGTCTAAGCGGGATAGGAAATGTCTCTTTACAAGGATTAAGCCTTTCCTTTTTACATCCAGGCAAGTTGTCTTTGGTGGAGACTTTAATCCCCTCTATTGTACAGTGCTGAGCAAACCCTTTGGTGCTATATAAACTCTATGTATTAATAATAATAATAATAATAATAATACTGTCACTAGGCTTAAGGACATGAAGGGCTACAATGACAGGCTTAGATATGATAGCATTTTCTTAAATGCGATAGCTAGGGAAGCAGGTCTGGAGGATGCCTTAATTAAGTGCAGCCCAGATAGCACGGGATTCGTTTGTAGGCGAGGTAGAAGTGACAGTAGAATAGACAGGTTTTTTTAAAGGGGGACTCTGCCTTCTCGGCACCTGAGTGTCAGGCATTGGAGTTTTCCAACCACTTTTTGTTGACTGTGTCTTTGAATGTTTCAGATACGCCACTGAAGGGAAGGGGTGTCTGGAGATTGAATTTGACTCTGCTGGATGATGAGGAGGTTAGACGATCCTTCGAGGATTTTTTTCAAGCTCAGGAGACCATCCTGGATTTCTTCAGCAGTAAGTCGGAGTGGTGGGAGGTTACCAAGGTGCAGATTGGCAGGTAAGAAAAAACAATTTGATAAATATGTTGCCTACCAACAGCTGCGGAGGAAGCTCGATCGCCTTGTCTCTGAGGGTGGAGATTTGGAGGAAATCTCAGAGGTTAAGCTTCTCCTGAAGAAATATAAGTATGACCGGCATGCCTCTTTGCTTCTGGAGAAGGACTATAGGAAGTACCATTCGCCTGACCCTTACCAGAACTGCAAACAAGGTATAGCGATTAAGACGGTCACCGGTCTAAGGGATAGTATGGGTTCTCTGATGAAATCCAGATCAGGGATCTTGGAGGTCTCAAGGGCATTCTTTAAAGATCTTCTGGTGGAGAGGCACCTTGACCAGGCAAGGATGTCGAGTTTTTTAGAGTCTACACCAGGTCTGGAAGATAACATTCTGCCCACAAGTTTGACGATCAAGATCACAGTCGAAGAGGTAGTCAAAGCCATAGATAGTCTGGCCTTTAAGAAAACGCATGGGCCAGACGGCTTGACAGCAGAATTTTTTAAAGTATTTAAGTCCAGCTTGGCACCTCACCTTGTGGAAGTTTTTAATAGCTATCTAGATGAGGGTCCACTCCCTCCCTCCATGAGGAAATCGGCTGTGATTTTGTTGTCAAAGGGTAAGGACCCCTCGATGATTGAGAATTGGCCAAGATTCTTTTCTGGCGCTTGTCGTCAGTGGCAAGCGGGTTACTCTCATGGCATCAGCACTGTTTGGTTCAGGGCAGAAATACATTCACAACGGTGTTAGCTGTCCGGGAGGTTCTGGAGTGGTGCAGGGCTGATGACAGTTGGAGGTATTTGCTGGCATTGGGTCAGGCCAAGGCCTTTTATCGGGTGGATCATAAGTACCTCTGGCATCTCCTTGGCTGGTATGGCCTGGAAGGAAGGTTCATTGGCTGGTTGAAAACATTGTACAGAGGGGCGGAGAGCTTCATGTTGATCAACGCTTCGGTTGGGCAGCCTTTTGAGGTTGGCTCAGGGGTGCACCAGGGGTGTCCATTGAGTCCCTTGCTCTATGCTTTTGCCATTGACCCTTTCATCAGGAAGCTAGATGGCGGGGCGCTGAGTGGGGTGCCGGTGGGTGCTGCTGGTGAGCCACTTTGAGAGTCGTAGCCTATTCCGATGACGTGTCTGTTTTCATGTCTGGGTCTGAAGAGGCACGGGAGGTGGTATCAGAGATGGAACAGTATGTGGAGACATCGGGCTCCAAGATCAATCACGAGAAAAGTGAAGTTTTCTGGATGGGTAGGGAAGGTGAGACCTTCTCACTTCCGGATGCCATCCCGGAGCCCCAGTCAAAGATAAAAGTGTTAGGCATCACATTTGGCCCTGGTGATTATAGTAAATCGAATTGGGAATCCAGGTTGTCTGATGCTGAAGCTAAAGTGACATGCTGGAAAGGGTGGCGGCTCTCTTTAAGGGAAAGGGTTGACCTGATCAAGACCTACTTGATTCTAGCCTTTTTGTATGTCACCTATGTTTGTCCCTTGCCAGAGTCTCTCTATACGAGGGTCTACATTTGTTTTTTCCAGTTATGGGGGAACAGACTGAACCTCGTGAAGTGGAATGTGACCTACCGGTCCAGGTGGGAGGGTGGCGTAGGGATGGTCAACCCAATTTGTTTTTTTCTCCATTATGTTTGTAAAACATAATTTTGGTACCATGCTGAAGGAGGAGCCGCCTGCATGGGTAGGTTTATTTCAGGTCTGGTTTAGACCCTTTCTGAGCTGTTGGGAGACTGGCGAGCTGGTGAGAAGCCTGAGAGTCAAGCATGGTAAGCTCCCGGCTTATGTTGCCCCGTGCTTGAAAATACTCAGGCAGTGGTGTGTGACGGTGGAGGACATCTGATCGCTTCCTGGGAAATCTCTCATGGAGAGGGTTGTGGCTGCTGCTTTTTATGCAACACTGGCCTTGAAAGATTGCCCAGGCCATAGTTTGTGGGAGGGTTTGAGATTGATTAATATGGAAAGGATTCCCTTAAAGTTTAGGGACCAGGCCTGGCTCGCGTTCCATGGCAGGCTATATGTGAGAGGGAACTTGAAGCACCGTTCTCTGGATGACTGAGGTTGTCCAAGGATGGAGTGTGGGGGTGAAGTGGAGACTATGGACCACTTTTTTCTTCAGTGCCCTTTCAATGTAGAGGTATACAAAGAGGTGGGGAGGGCTCTAGACATCCATTTCCTGCACTGCATGTCTTATGCAGGGTGGGTTTATGGGGCTTTCGAAAGACATCTGGATTTTGATTTTGACATTCTTAGTTTGTCTAGTGGTTCCGCTATTACACTTGGAATGCACGGTGTCAGGTATCCCTTTGGCAGAAAGTCCTTCCTGTCTTGGTGATGGTATATGACATCCTTTGTGAGGTTGGGAAAACTCGGGGTCTTGAGAAAGACAGGCAGTGGCGAAGGGTCTGGATAAAGGCGTGGAGGAATATCAGGCTGTAGCTGCTGTCTGTTGATCTCTGGGTGTGGATACTGTACTTTCTTCCTTTCTTGCGTTTTCTCACCCCTCTAGATTTTGACAAGAAGAATTTTTGTGAAGAGAGGCTACGTGAATTTGAAGGCCTGCATTTTTTAGCCTTTGTTTCTATATTTGTTGTGTTATGTGATTTTGTATATGTGAGTGTGTTATGGCCATACAGGTCTAAATATGAGTAGGTCTGGTGGGGTTATGAAGGTCTTTTCCCTACCTAATAGGCCTGAAGGCCTGTTTTGAATTTCCTTCCTGGGTCTAAAGATAGGCCAGCTGGGCCTTGGAAAGGTTCTTTGCAGTTTTAAGTCTCATACAGGCTAAAGCCGTGTTAAGGGACATATGAGCCATAAAGGCGTCACCCCCCTGATTAAGGCAAAATAGGCCTTTGTTGGCAACTTCTTTCTCTAATCCGCAAGGCAGATAAAATCCCATGTGGACCACAGTTGAGATATGGGATGTGGTAATAGTGGCCAATCAGGCCTTATTAGTGTTTTCTTATAGACCATGTCTGTGCTCTCAAGCAGGCCCTGAGCCCGTGGATGAGAGATATGAGCTGCAATGGCATCATTCCTATATTTTGAGGTCAAATAGGCCTTGGTAACAACTTGCTCTCGGGTACCAATCCACATGACAGTAGATTCCCATATGGGCCAAAGCCTGGATGGGGATATATGGTTTGGATGAAGCAGTACCCCCTAAAGGGAGGGACATAAGCTCAAAAAAGCCTATAAAAAAGGTACCAGGGGCATTTCATTGGGCCCCCTTCCGACTCCGGGCCCTCGGGCTGTGCCCGAGAGCTCGAATGGTCAGTCTGCCCCTGGTCCTCCCTGCCCCCTGCTTGTGCACGCACCCTGGGAGCACGCAGCAGCGCGATCCAGTGCCCGCTGTGTCTGCCGGATCATTGTACGGGACCTCTGTGTGAGATCCTGATCATATGATCACTGATTAGCCAATCAGTGATCACAGGAAGAGTAGTAAGAAATATGTCACTTCTGACATCATTGCTTACCACGTGTGAAATCTGTGAATGATCACAGAGATCACATGGTACAGAGCCATTCACAACAGCCTTGTACCATGTGACCAGCTGTGACCAATTACAGCTCACACAGTAGTTCTCAATGGCTGCAGGAATGCAGCCAGAGAGAAGGAGAAATGATTGCTTTTACATCCTTTAAGGGTGTAAAAGCCATCGGTGTTAAAAAAATAAATAAATAAAACCGCTGTACTGCTAGGGTGACAGTATGTTAGAAAAAAAACATAAATATAAAAAAATAAAATAAAAATGTAAAAACATTTTTTTAAAAATTATTATTTTTGGTTCTAAACTAATTTGAGTTATTTTATTTTACTAAAAAGATGAATACATTCTGGCCACGGTTTATGAAGAAAGATTATTTATTTGCCGAATTTTATAAGAAATACACTTTTTTCAAAATGTTTGGACTTTCATTTATATAGCAATAAAAATAAAAATCCCAGCAATGAATAAATACCACCAAAATAAAGTTTCATCTGTCTCAAAAAAATGCTAAAAATGTCATATGGTACAGTGTTGCATGACCGCGCAATTGTCATTCAAAGTGTGATAGCGATGAAATCTGAAAATTGGCCTGGGGGGGAAGGGGGTGAAAGTGTCCAGACTGGAAGGGGGGGGAAGTGTCCGGACTGGAAGGGGGGAAAGTGTCCGGACTGGAAGAGGGGGAAAGTGTCCGGACTGGAAGAGGGGGAAAGTGTCCAGACTGGAAGGGGGTGAAAGTGTCCAGACTGGAAGGGGGTGAAAGTGTCCAGACTGGAAGGGGGTGAAAGTGTCCAGACTGGAAGGGGGTGAAAGTGTCCAGACTGGAAGGGGGTGAAAGTGTCCAGACTGGAAGGGGGTGAAAGTGTCCAGACTGGAAGGGGGTGAAAGTGTCCAGACTGGAAGGGGGTGAAAGTGTCCAGACTGGAAGGGGGTGAAAGTGTCCAGACTGGAAGGGGAGGAAAGTGTCCAGACTGGAAGGGGAGGAAAGTGTCCAGACTGGAAGGGGAGGAAAGTGTCCAGACTGGAAGGGGAGGAAAGTGTCCAGACTGGAAGGGGGGGAAAGTGTCCAGACTGGAAGGGGGGGAAAGTGTCCGGACTGGAAGAGGGTGAAAGTGTCCGGACTGGAAGAGGGTGAAAGTGTCCGGACTGGAAGGGGGGGAAAGTGTCAGGACTGGAAGGGGATGAAAGTGTCCGGACTGGAAGGGGGGGAAAGCGTCCGGACTGGAAGGGGATGAAAGTGTCCGGACTGGAAGGGGGTGAAAGCAACTACATAAAGGAGATGTAAACAAATGGCACAACTTGTTTTCTTACAGCTCCTAAATGTTAATTTAATATTCTGGGTTTTCGATCCAAAAACCAGAAGAGAACTCTAAGAACCTACAAAGGGACATGGTGGGATTGATAACCTGGATTGCTGCCATTAAAACTGTAAAGTGGTGGGACCCACCCAGTGGGATTTGTGGATAACGATCATCGCTGAATCATTTCCCTAAATTACAGTCTTATGCTTTCCTGAAATATTCAAATTTAAATTTTTCAGATCTGCGCTTATTCTAGAAAAGTAAAGCTACAGAAATTCCACCTAGAATGTAGAGACGTTCCACCTAGAATGTAGAGACGTTCCACCTAGAATGTAGAGACGTTCCACCTAGAATGTAGAGACGTTCCACCTAGAATGTACAGAAATCCCACCTAGAATGTACAGACGATCCACCTAGAATGTACAGACGATCCACCTAGAATGTACAGAAATCCCACCTAGAATGTACAGACGTTCCACCTAGAATGTAGAGACGTTCCACCTAGAATGTAGAGACGTTCCACCTAGAATGTAGAGACGTTCCACCTAGAATGTACAGACATTCCACCTAGAATGTACAGAAATCCCACCTAGAATGTAGAGACGTTCCACCTAGAATGTAGAGACGTTCCACCTAGAATGTAGAGACGTTCCACCTAGAATGTAGAGACGTTCCACCTAGAATGTAGAGACGTTCCACCTAGAATGTACAGACGTTCTACCTAGAATGTACAGAAATCCCACCTAGAATGTACAGACATTCCACTTAGAATGTAGAGACGTTCCACCTAGAATGTAGAGACGTTCCACCTAGAATGTACAGAAATCCCACCTACTGTAGATTGTACAGACATTCCACTTAGAATGTACAGACGTTCCACCTAGAATGTACAGAAATCCCAACTAGAATGTACAGAAATTCCACCTAGAATGTACAGAAATCCCACCTAGAATGTACAGAAATCCTACCTAGAATGTACAGACGTTCCACCTAGAATGTACAGACATTCCACCTAGAATGTACAGAAATCCTACCTAGAATGTGCAGACATTCCACCTAGAATGTACAGAAATCCTACCTAGAATGTAGAGACGTTCCACCTAGAATGTACAGAAATCCACCTAGAATGTACAGACGTTCCACCTAGAATGTACAGATGTTCCACCTAGAATGTAGAGACGTTTCACCTTCAAAATTTTCAGTGATTTTTGGTTTGTTTAAGAAAAAATAAAAAACCCTGAGGTGATTAAATACCGCCAAAATAAAGCTCTGTCTGTCACAAAACAATGATAAAAATTTCATATGGGTACAGTGTTGCATGACCGCACAATTGTCATTCAAAGCGTGACAGCGCCGAAAGCAGGACATTGGACTGGACAGGAAGGGGGTAGAAGTGCCCGGTAGGCAGGAAGGGGGTAGAAGTGCCCTGTAGGCAGGAAGGGGGTAGAAGTGCCCTGTAGGCAGGAAGGGGGTAGAAGTGCCCTGTAGGCAGGAAGGGGGTAGAAGTGTCCGGTAGGCAGGAAGGGGGTAGAAGTGCCCTGTAGGCAGGAAAGTAATAGAAGTGCCCTGTAGGCAGGAAGGGGGTAGAAGTGTCCTGTAGGCAGGAAGGGGGTAGACGAGCCCTGTAGGCAGGAAGGGGGTAGAAGTGCCCTGTAGGCAGGAAGGGGGTGTCAGTGCCCTGTAGGCAGGAAGGGGGTAGAAGTGTCCTGTAGGCAGGAAGGGGGCCCAAGAATCCAGAGGGACCCCAACCACCGAGACCAAGTTGTTGCTGCCTCGGGCGGACTAATCATTTGGGCACTCAAAGGACACAAACTGTCTGTAAAAATACTGAGGCTGCCCCCCCCCCCCCCCGTAGGTTTGAGAGTCTCCTATGCCTCGGCTCCCACCCACCTGTGTCTGAAAACTATTGGTTGCTAAGCCCGTCTAGCATCCTAGCAACCAATCAGGAGCAGGGAGGCCCTGGCAGCCTCTAGTGCTACACTTCCCAGCTTCCTGCTAAGAATGGGACTGGCTGCTGTCCTGACCAGGAGTCTGTCCCTCCAATGCCATGTGTCATGGCCATTCATCCAGTCCGCCATTGTTTACTGACCTGCAGCAGTCATCACATCCCGGGATGGGGCACAGAGTCTGCTTCAGGGGGGGAGCTGCTTCACTACCCTTGGGGGGAGGGGAGCGCTCTGGGGGTTTACATGAGAAAAGACCAGCCTTTCATCCTTAACCTCTTGGTGCCGGCCAAACGCAAACATGTGACCCCCCAGCATCTGGGCCAATTTGTACTCCCAGAATTTTGGCTCTTTGGCTACCAAGTTCTTTCATGAACTGATGAAGCTTTTCATGTTAACCTCTTGGCGCCGGCCGAATACAAATGTGTGACCTCCCGGGGTCTGGGCCTAGACGCCAAGCGGCTGCACATTTGCGTTCTAATAAAAAAAGACATATGTGCTGAAAGCGTGCGCCCTGTGTGGTCCCAGCACACGTGTCCGGTACTCACGGAGAGGTCCCCATCTCCTCTTTCGATCGGGAACTTTCCCGATCAAGTGACCGCCGTGACGGCGTGTCACGGTGGTCACATGACCTTAAACCCTGCCCCACCTTCTGAAACCCTTAAAGGGCCGGGAGGCGCCGGTGCCAAGGGATTAATGTATGTGACATAATGTGTGTATAGGAAGCACCCCCCCGCTGCACCTCACTATCCAGTACTGTGTGCCATAACATTGGGGGTGCCCTCCTCCTTCTGTATACTTTCTTCTTGATGTTTCCCTGTAATCTCTCCCCTCCGGACACATTCACTGATCTGGAAGCAGGATACTTCTTTCTGATTGGTCATTGTAATGCTTTCTTTTTGTTTTCGCATTGAGCCATATGTTATTGATTTTCACCTGTTTTCTATCCACGTTGCCGTCAAAAGACTCACCATTGTGATTTGTTACAGTGATACTAAAGAAAAATAAAAGATGTCATACCTACCGGCTGACAATCTTCTGTACTATGTCTGCAGTCTCTGACCATCTCCTGTACCGTGTCTGCAGTCTCTGACCATCTCCTGTAGTATGTCTCCAGTCTCTGTCCATCTCCTGTACTGTGTCCGCAGTCTCTGGTCATCTCCTGTACTGTGTCCGCAGTCTCTGGTCATCTCCTGTACTGTGTCCGCAGTCTCTGGTCATCTCCTGTACTGTGTCCGCAGTCTCTGGTCATCTCCTGTACTGTGTCCGCAGTCTCTGGTCATCTCCTGTACTGTGTCCGCAGTCTCTGGTCATCTCCTGTACTGTGTCCGCAGTCTCTGGCCATCTCCTGTACTGTGTCCGCAGTCTCTGGCCATCTCCTGTACTATGTCCGCAGTCTCTGGTAATCTCCTGTACTGTGTCTGCAGTCTCTGGTCATCTCCTGTACTGTATCCGCAGTCTCTGGTCATCTCCTGTACTGTGTCTGCAGTCTCTGGTCATCTCCTGTACTATGTCTGCAGTCTCTGGTCATCTCCTGTACTATGTCTGCAGTCTCTGGTCATCTCCTGTACTATGTCTGCAGTCTCTGGTCATCTCCTGTACTATGTCTGCAGTCTCTGACCATCTGCTGTACAATGTCCGCAGTCTCTGACCGTCTGTTGTACTATGTCCGCAGTCTCTGACCATCTCCTGTAATACAGCCATGGCGAATGTGGGCAGTCATGAGGCTGCAGCAGTACCAAGTACTTCAACATGAAGGCACTATCTATGAACAAGCCTGCAGCCCCAGAATCGATTAGTTCCTGGGTGTTGATGGAAAACTCAGACCAGGAAAGAGTAACTGGAACTAGAGGCTGATCTTTAAGGATCTCTGGGGACGCCACCTAAGCTCTGTCCCCTACAGGACCTGAGGTGCGGGCGTTTCCCGGATGGACAGGACTTCAATACGTGACCTGCTTGGCCACAGAAAGGGCACAATCTCACCCTTCTCCTAAAGGCCCCCTTTGTTTTGGGGTGAAGTTGCAACTATCTCTATGCCGTGTGAGAGAAATATCTTGTTAATATGACAATTTTGTGAAAATAAAAAGCACATTTTATTTCTTCATTTTCCAAAAGAAATGTGGGAACATGTACTACTTCAAAAAACTCATCACGCCTCCTATGAAATACCTTGGACTGTCTACTTTCCAAAAAAGGGGTCACTTGGGAGGGGGGTGGGGGTGGGTTGTACTGTGCAGGCATGTTAGAGCCACAAGTAATGAGATAGCAGTCAGTATATCGGGATTGATCAATTTTCAGTGATACAGATCATCACTTGTAGACTCTATAACTTTCACACAGAATAAATAATGTACACTGATTGGGGTTATTTCTTCCTAAATTTAAACCAAAATTTATTCTGCTTCATTTCTTTGGTAAAAATCACCCAAATCTGTGTATATTATCTAGTCTGTTTCTTATATTTACTTATTTGCTAAATTTTATAATAGAAGCTGAGAAAAATGCATTTTTAAATACCACCAAAAGAAATCTCTGTCTGTCCCAAAAACCGATGAACATTTAGTTTGGATACACGGCTGTATGACTGAGTAATTGTCATTCAAAGTGTGAGAGCGCTGAAAGCTGAAAAGTGGCCTGGGCAGGAAGAGAGGGAAAATGTTGGTATTAAAGTGGTTAAAGCCCTTGCTCCCCACTCAACAGAATTTGTTTTTGTTTTGTTTTTTGTCTGTGGTACAAGTCCTTCAGGGTGGTGCACAGACCCCATGTCATTTGTTTTTAATCCTTTGCCTATTATCCTAGAATTGGCCATGACTGATTTCTAAGGGTTTTCTTCCAGTGATCCCAATAAGGTTTGCAAAGCCTACTTTGAACCTAAGCCAAGTGCATTCTAAGGTTCTTCTTACAGTGATCCCAATAGGGTTTGCCAAGCCTACTTTGAACCTAACCCGGGTTCATTCTAAGGTTCCTCTTCCAGTGATCCCAATAGGGTTTGCCAAGCCTACTTTGAACCTAACCCGGGTGCGTTCTAAGGTTCCTCTTCCAGTGATCCCAATAGGGTTTGCCAAGCCTACTTTGAACCTAACCCGGGTGCATTCTAAGGTTCCTCTTCCAGTGATCCCAATAGGGTTCACCAAGCCTACTTTGAACCTAACCCGGGTGCGTTCTAAGGTTCTTCTTCCAGTGGTCCCAATAGGGTTCACCAAGCCTACTTTGAACCTAACCCTGGTGCGTTCTAAGGTTCCTCTTCCAGTGATCCCAATAGGGTTCACCAAGCCTACTTTGAACCTAACCCGGGTGCGTTCTAAGGTTCCTCTTCCAGTGATCCCAATAGGGTTCACCAAGCCTACTTTGAACCTAACCCGGGTGCATTCTAAGGTTCTTCTTCCAGTGGTCCCAATAGGGTTCACCAAGCCTACTTTGAACCTAACCCTGGTGTGTTCAGTTCATCGCTAATCCCTGACAGTGACGAGGCTGTAGGCACAGGAGCACTGAGACACCCTCACGTACCAAGAAGTAAAGGTTTGTTTTCATGAGGAATTCCAGACAAAGGGGAAATCTTTCATGATTCTGCTTAGGCACCCCTAACATTTTTCCTGCAACATAGCACATTTCATTTTTTTTTATTTAGGTTCACTTTCATATTCACTTTTATATTTTCTCACACTTTCTGTTCCAGTTCAAACTCTTCCCATTCCCACTCCGTCCAATGCTAAAATAAATGCATGTATAATAATATATCAACATTATTGATCATTTCTGAATTCTGTTATAGGTAATTCTCACTTTTGGGGTGGAATATGATGTTGTTCGAGTATACAAATCGTTATATCTACATTTATTTATGGAAATTTGATTGGTGCCTTTGGTTCTACCACGTCATGGAGGACTCACGGAAATTCGCAAGTCATATCCTGCATCACTCCTCCTGGACTACTCCTCAGTCTATGTATCGGGACCTCGGCATGGGATGCCTCACACGCTTTCTCATGCTGCTTCATTTGTGCAGTCGGTGCCGCCTGGGTCTAGGACCCCCTTGAATTGGCAGGTTTTTATCTGTCTGCTCCTCTCCCGGGATCCCAGTGCTGTATACTTATGTTAATGCTGTTATCCCTACGGTCCACGTACCTGCGCACTCCACATTAGCTCCTGTGTTATTGCCTATTTCATAGCACTTAGGCTGTCGTTGCTCCCTGGCCCACCCTGTATTAGGATGTCCTCAGGGATCACCTCTCAGGCCTTGAATGACCCCCTATACCCCTTTTTTGTTACCTTTCCAGTATTATACCCTTCCTCCCTCCTCCCCTCTATATGACTCCATGACTTCGTGCAACCCCCCACGTAAACTAACCGTGTCATATAGTACTTCTTGGGCTCCCTCCCAGCTGGCGATGCCATATTTTTTCAAATACTACACTCTCTCCCCATGGGCTCGCCAAACATCCTCACCCTGAATGTGCAGGGTCTTAACATACCACAGAAACGCAACAAGGCTTTCCGCTTTTTTGCTTCACTTAAAGCTCACGTAGTCTGCCTACAGGAAACACACTACACCCCCAACTCCAACCCTAAGTTTTTTGGCCCCGTTACCCTCAGGTCTATATGGCCTCCACCACCACAAAACGCAGAGGGGTGCTGATAGCCTTCCATCGCACAACACCTTTCACTCTATGCACTGAAGTCAAAGATCCAGAGGGCCGCTATCTCCTGTTGATAGGGCAACTCCTAGACATAGACGTCTCCATTGCTACATATTATGCCCCAAATCAAGGTCCCCTACCATTTCTTTCTCACATACTCTTGGTTATAGATCACCACAAGCGAGGTACCCTACTGGTCTGTGGAGACTCTAACAGTACCTTATATCCTTTTCTTGACAAGTCCCCCCAACCTTGTCCTCTCCCTACCTCTAAGCTAACCCTACAAGACATATTACAACATTATTCCATGATCGATACTCGGAGGGAACTGAACCCGGCCAAACGCCAATATACTTTCTTCTCCCACCCCCACAAGACCTTCTCTAGGATAGATCAAATCCTTATTATGGCCAGCTCCTCTTCCCAGCTCTTGACCTCTGAAATACTCCCAATTTCCTGGTCAGACCATTGTTCTGTATTTACATCCATGGCTTCTCTAGCCCCATCTCCTACTGAGTCCTCATGGATCATCAATGACAATTTACTTGCAAATCCAGTACACTGATCGGAAATTGAAACCACCCTCAAAGATTACTTATCTCTTGGCCACGCACCTGATATTTCCCCACTCTTACTCTGGGAAGCGCATAAAGCGGTGATACGCGGATTTTGTATTAGTAAAGCGTCCTTTTTAAATAAAGCAAAAAGACAACAACGTCTTTCTCTGAAGCAAACCTACAATCATTCCCATCAAATCTTCCAAGCGACCCCCACACCTGCTAACCGTGAAGCCCTAGAATGATCCCGATTAGCTCTAGACCTCTTTCTCACAGACCAGGCGGAACTCGCACTTAGTAGATCCAGGCACAAATATTATACCAAGGCGAAAAAGCCAAGTACCTTCTTAGCCCTCTCGCTTCGTAGGCTGGACCAGATTACTAAACCTATACGAATACGCACCACATCTGGCAACCTCACTAGTAATCCGGAACGCATCCTACGAACTTTCCATAAACATCTGTCACAGCTTTACTCTTCCTCCACACCCTTTGACCCCTTGCAAGCTGATACCCTCTTGGCCCCCATCTCCTTCCCGAAACTGTCAGAGCACAAATTAGCCAAGCTAGAGCAATCCATCACCCCAGCCGAAACCCTAAATGCTATTAAATGTCTAAAACCTCGCAAGCGCCCAGGACCAGACGGTTTCTCAGCCACTTATTACAAAAAAATTGCTCATCTTCTTGCACCTATCCTTACTAATGCTTTTAACACTTTACTATCTGGCCATACCTTCCACCATGAAACGGTACAAGCAAACATCTCGATGATCCCGAAACCAAACTCGGATGACACGCAGTGGTCCAACTATAGGCCAATCTCTCTCCTCAATATTGATATCAAACTGTTAGCTAAAGTCCTCTCCACGCGCCTTAATCCGTGTATAGGGTCCTTGATTCATAACGACCAAGTGGGCTTTATTCCAACTCGACAGGCCGGACATAACGTTAGACATGCATCTCTCTTGGCAAATATAGCCAAATCTCGCAACATTCCCACCTGTTTCTTGTCCCTTGACATCCGGAAGACATTTGACACAGTCTCATGGCCATACCTCTACTATATTTTACACTGCTGGGGTTTTGGCCCGCACTTTTTAACCTGGATCTTCTTGCTATATCGAGAGCCTTCGGCCAGAATTAGATATCTAGGACACAGGTCAGCTCAGTTTCCAATCTCTCGAGGCACGAGACAGGGCAGTCCTCTGTCCCCCTTGCTCTTTGCCCTGGCCATAGAACCTTTAGCCCTATTAATTAGAGCTAACCCGGATGTGCGGGGATTGGAACTAGGTGGCACTCATCACAAGCTATGTCTCTTTGCAGATGACGTTTTACTTTTTCTCACATCTCCCTTGACTTCCTCTCCCTCCCTACTCCAGCTTCTCGAGACGTTCGACTTGCTCTCTGGTCTTATAGTTATTCCCAACAAATCAATGGCACTCAACATCTCCCTTCCCCCTGATGAGCTGGCCCATCTGAAACAGATTCTACCATTCCCCTGGTCACACCACCATATTCCTTTCTTAGGAATCAAATTGACCTCTAATCTGTCAGATCTTTATGCAGCTAACTACACTCCAATGCTAAATCACCTCTCTGCTCTTTTGACCAGGTGGTCCTCCTTGCCACTCGCATGGATGGGTAGAATTGCAGTTATAAAGATGTCAATCCTCCCAAAAATTTTATACCTGTTCAGAGTCCTCCCAGTCCCAGTCCCCTCTCATTACCTCCGTACGCTGCAGCGCCGCATTTCTTCCTACGTTTGGGGCAATACCCATCCTCGTATACCCCTCCCCACCTTATGTCGCTCCAAGCTCAATGGAGGTCTAGGCCTCCCTGATATTGGCAAATATTACTAAGAAGCGCACTTAGCACAGTTGCCAAAATACCATGCGACCTCCAAAATTCCTCAGTGGGTGGTCCTTGAGCCGATGAGAGTGTGATCCCCTGTCTACTTCTAACCTACTCTGGTTAAGGCCAGTAGACCGTCGCCCAATAACCAACACCATTACCTCCCACTTCTTATCTTTATGGGACAAATTGAAAACCCGCTATCTCCTCCAATCGCCACATAACCCCCTGCTCTCGTATCTTCGAAACAGACACCTCTCCTATTCCAAGCATGGACCTCTGCTAACCTGCTCCATACACACCATTTCCTACAGAGAAATACATTTAAATCCTTTGCCTCACTACAGGAAACCTATAGTCTTCCAGCCTCCGACAGCTACAGCACTTTTACGCCCCCTACACAATAACAAGCCAACCTAGCACCATGTCTCTCTTTGAACGGGCATGCTGCAAGGACCCCCACAGACGTGGCCTCATTTCATGCCTATTTTCCCTCCTCATAACTTCGGTCACCATGTCCCCCCCCTTACACCCTAAATGGGAAACTGACCTAGGCAGGCAATTAGACTACTCTGATTGGGACCATATCTGGACTAATACAAAATCATCTTTGCAAAACATTGTAGCTCTAGAAACCAATTATAAAGTCTTAGCAAGATGGTATTTAGTCCCAGCGAGAATCGCTAAATACACCCCCAACTACTCGCCCAACTGCTTTAGAGGCTGTACCGACCTAGGAACATACTATCATATATGGTGGAATTGCCCAGTAGCTCAAACCTTCTGGGTTGAAATCTTCAACATGTTATCCACACTTAGCACTACCAAGCTACAACCCAACCCGATAACCGCACTACTCAATCAACGCCCTCCTGGCATCTCTAACTCGCAATTCAAACTCCTTCTGCAAGTCACCACAGCAGCCAAACAGGTCATTGCGAAATCCTGGAAATCCCCCTCATTAAATATTACAGCAGTTAAAACCAGAATAACGCAAGCTATGATACATGCAAAAGTGGAAGCCACAATTCTCCACATGAACCCGAAATTCTTCAACGTTTGGTGCCCCTGTGTAGAGTGTTTTCTCCCGCCTAACTTTGATGAATCTCTTCTTCTCCCCTGATTTGTTTGTAGTACACCTTGGACACTGCCCATGTCCCACCTCATACGGTGCATAGGTTTCGCCATGTTCCTACCTACCGCTCATGGAGTCATCACTGTTGCCTGTTCTCCTCTCCCCCCCCTTTTTTTTTCTTTCCATTCTCGCCCCCTTCGATCTCCCCCTAAATTTCTCCAAGCTTTCACAATGTTCAATGAGCCATTATCCTAAGTGACCAAATCCACGAAATCTATCGCTAACAACTCCCATTCACTAGTAATCACCAGAAACGTAACATTGTTTTTGTGATCCTCCCTTTCCTCCTCACCATAAGGACATTGACGCTGTGATTTTTGATTTCCTATGTTTTGTTATCAGTACAGTGCCTATTTTATGCGGGCAATGACTCTGTCCCTGTTACATTGTCAATAAAATGTTTGAACAAGGAAATTTGATTGGTATTTTATGAACTTTTTGAGGTGGGATTAAAGTTAGATTAAATAAATATTTTAAATAAATAGATACAAAATCATATACATCAAATGAATGAAATTCTGGATGGGGTTGGGGGGTTTGGCTTTGATGGGTATTTAATGAAGTATATTGTATTATCTTCTACCACGAATACATTGTATGTTATATATACACTACTAAAAACAAATAAATGAACACTTTTTAATCTAGTCTAGCATCACGTCAGTAAAACTCCTGGGATATGGATCTGGTCAGGTAAGTAGCAGAGGGGGTTGTTCATCAGTTTCAGCTGCTTTGGTGTTAATGAAATAACAATAGGTGCACTAGAGGGGCAACAACAAGACAACCCCCAAAACAGGAATGGTTTTACAGGTGGAGACCACTGTCATTTTTTTTCCCTACTCATCTGTTTTTCAATAGTTTTGCATTTGGCTAGGGTCAGTGGACAGGCAGTTCCTCTAGGAGAGCTGAACAGGGCCGTAGAAGGTCCTTAACCCATCAGTGGGACCGGTATCTGCTCCTTTGTGCAAGGAGGAACAGGATGAGCACTGCCAGAGCCCTACAAAATGACATCCAGCAGGCCACTGGTGTGAATGTCTCTGACCAAACAATCAGAAACAGACTTCATGAAGGTGGCCTGAGGGCCCAATATCCTGTAGTGGGCCCTGTGCTCACTGCCCGGCACCATAGAGCTGGATTGGCATTTACCATTGAACACCAGAATTGGCAGGTCCACCACTGGCACCCTGTGCTTTTCACAGATGAGAGCAGGTTCACCCTGAGCACTTGACAGACGTGAAAGGGTCTGGAGAAGCCGTGGAGAACGTTATGCTGCCTTTAACATGGTTCAGCAGGACCGTTTTGGTGGTGGGTCAGTGATGGTCTGGGGAGGCATATCCATGGAGGGACGCACAGACCTGTACAGGCTAGATAATGGCACCCTGACTGCCATTAGGTATCGGGATGAAATACTTGGACCCATTGTCAGACCCTACGCTGGTGCAGGGGGTCCTGGGTTCCTCCTGGTGCACAACAATGCCCGGCCTCATGTGGCCAGAGTATGCAGACAGTTCCTGGAGGATGAAGAAACTGATACCATTGAATGGCCCCCACACTTATCAGACCTAAATCCAATAGAACCCCTCTGGGATGTCATGTTTCAGTCCTTCTGACATCGCCAGGTTGCACCTCAGACTGTCCAATAGCTCAGTGATGCCCTGATCCAGATCTGGGAGGAAATCCCCCAGGACACCATCCGTGGTCTCATTAGGACCCTCCGCCGATGTCAGGCATGCATACAAGCATGTGGGGGCCACACAGACTACCGAGGACCTTTCTGAGTTGCTGCAATGACATTTCAGCAAAATGGACTCGCCTGCTGCATAATTTTTTCACTTTGATTTTCGGGGTGTCTTTGATGGAAATGAGAATTATCAGCCTACAGAAGACTGAATTCAAACGATGGGGCGTCCTTATGTTCCTCACCCATCACCCCGTCCATGTCAGTATAGAGACCCAGCAGGAGACTCCTCCCCATTGAGATCTGATGGGTTTTCAAAGTCTCCCTTTCATTTTTTTTTTAACCAGTGTATTTTTTTTTTTTTACAAAGAATATATTTGATTGTCAAATGACTGTGATATCTGTCTATCTATCTATCTATAATCTATCTATCTATAATCTATCTATCTATCTATCTATCTATTATCTATCTATCTATCTATCTATCTATCTCTTAAAATGAACTTTCACGGAATCATTTGTCATATACTGTATGTCATGAATTATATAAAACTTTTCTGTTGGTTAAGATACTTTTCTTGTGTCTCTCATGTGCTGTGTGTTGGGTGTTGGTGTCCCCCGGGAAGGTACAGATGATACTATAATAAAATCATTGTATCAGTTATAGCCAATACAGCTATAAAAACCATCACATTGCCATCACTGTAATCAATAATCATCACTTAGCTGGTAGGGGCGTCTCTGCAGGGAGGGGTGTGAGGAGGTTCAGCAGCTGTGATCTGTCTTTCTATGAATGTGTCCCCCTCTGTAATTATGTCTCCAGGTGACAACGTCCTCTGTGTATGGATACAACTACTGTATACTGATAGACAGAGCCAGGTGAGGATGGAGGGAGGGGGAGGATGACGGGAGGGGGAGCGCAGTCTGGCAGCTGCTCATACAATTCTTTTCTCTGATCTGATTATACGGGGGACACTCCATTGTCATCTCTATGAGATTTTAAAAAAAAGTTGGTAGAAAATGAGATTTGTGATGAAACGGACAGGATCAGTATTAACCAGTAAAGCTGCAGATCCATTTCCACATTTCAGCTCTCAGCCTATTAATTCATCAATAACTTTTATTAGTAATGATACAGAAGTCAGACATTTAGTGATTTAGTTATTACGGTGAACTTGGTGTTATTGTCACCAGAGAGTCCTCTAATTATCTGTAGATTGAAAAGTCAAAAGAAGCAAAAATTAATGATTAAATTAATTAAATTGTTTATATATATTTCTGTAAGTTTGAAAAAAAAAAGTGTTACAAGATTGAGTCTATAATCAATCAATCTGACAATTTTGACATTCACCCAAAATTTGCCCAATATTCTTTCAGCAACTATCACTCTATAAATGAATCAGGAATCATGGACATTCACCCAACATTCACCTGGTGAAACTTGCATCCCCTGACATGTGGAAAGATCTCCTCTTCAGTAGAAGGTCTTTACTGTAACTGTCACTCTACATATGAAAAGGGTGAACGTCACTTTCCCTTCACTTTCACCCGACATTCCCTCGGTCAGTTTGTAAATAAAAATTGTCAGGTTGAGTTGTCAAATCTTTGCATTTCTTTTACTGAAAGGGGAGCGCTGATCCAAATATCACCTGTGATGTCATAAGGAACATGGAGGAGACGCCTTCACAATTCACCGCTGCATTCCATCCCTCCAGTATCTGCTGGTTCCATTTCCTAAATAAAAGCCGATTTCCAGACATCCCCCCCCCCCCCATGTACCGGGGCTGAGCCTGCACTGCATGTGTTACCTGATCATGTTAGGGGATTGGAGAGCCGAGATCTACTCACCTAATCCTCCCATCCTCCCAGCACAAGACCGCTTCCTGCAGCACACCCCCCCCCGGACCCCACATTCGCTATATCCGCTCTCCCCGGACCCCGCATTCGCTATATCCGCTCTCCCCGGACCCCGCATTCGCTATATCCGCTCTCCCCGGACCCCCCCATTCGCTATATCCGCTCTCCCCGGACCCCGCATTCGCTATATCCGCTCTCCCCGGACCCCGCATTCGCTATATCCGCTCTCACCGGACCCCGCATTCGCTATATCCGCTCTCCCCGGACCCCGCATTCGCTATATCCGCTCTCCCCGGACCCCGCATTCGCTATATCCGCTCTCCCCGGACCCCGCATTCCCTATATCCGCTCTCCCCGGACCCCGCATTCCCTATATCCGCTCTCCCCGGACCCCGCATTCACTATATCCGCTCTCCCCGGACCCCGCATTCACTATATCCGCTCTCCCCGGACCCCGCATTCACTATATCCGCTCTCCCCGGACCCCGCATTCACTATATCCGCTCTCCCCGGACCCCGCATTCACTATATCCGCTCTCCCCGGACCCCGCATTCACTACAACCGCTCCCCCCGGACCCCTCATTCACTATATCCGCTCTCCCCGGACCCCGCATTCACTATATCCGCTCTCCCCGGACCCCGCATTCACTATATACGATCTCCCACAGTATGCACAACATGGAAGTACATTTATTTTAGTAAATATAAACTGCTAAATACCTTTTCACATCAGCAGTTAGAGGCAGGGATGCAGTTAGAAACCACGGGGCCCTATGCAGCCAACCTGACAGGGCCCCCTAAAAAATGCCACAGTTTACTATGTTTCAGTTATGAATGGACACCGTGTGTGATCGGTACCGAGCACTTTTTGTGTTCATTGAGGAATGCAAGGGGCTGGTAAAAAGTGACATATTTACCAGACCCTTCCCCCACTTTCCATCCTGAAGGATCCTATTATGCGCTTGCAGCTGCCAGTAGGAAGGAGAGGAGGGAAGCCAGCAGCACTGCGGGGGTGGGGGGCACACAGGGGGAAGCATGGAGAAACATATGGTGCACAGGGAGGTGGATAAGGTGCTGGGGGGGGGGGGAAATTACTGGAACCGATCCCCTATATGGTTCTCTCTGCAGCAGCTGAAAACCAGTGTGAGGGAGAGGAGAAGAAGCCAGTTTTCAGCTGCTGCAGAGAGAACCATATAGGGGATTGGTTCCAGCAATTGCACCCCCTCCATGCAGATCACCCTCCCTGCCCACATCTGATTCACCCAGTTGTCTGGGCTCCATACAGGAGGACTGGAGGTAACCCCTTATCCACGGCCCTGGTTAGAACAGTCCTGTGACTTATATCAGTGTCTAGCAGAGCACTGGTTAAAGCTTGTAGGAGGAGTTTTCTTTCCGCTCTGGGAGGATGCAGAACCCCTGACCTCTGTCTGGAAAGCACTGATCACATGCATTCTCCCAAGAAAAACAACCCTCCAGCAATACACACCCAACTGAGCATGTGCAGATTGACTCCACGTAATGGAACAGGACCCCGACTGCACTTGGGTATATCCATTAGACTACCGCTTCCCCGTCCGAACACCGACCACAGACACCACCGCTGACCATACAAGACTAGACGACACCAGTCTTGAAGTAAAACTGGGAAATAGACTACTTTATTTTAACACAGATACAAGATATATACACTCAGGGAACAACCCCCCCCTCCCTGCATAATGACACAGGGCGGGCAATCTACATTTAGTAACAAGAAATACACAAACAGACAGTCCAATCAGGAGGGAGGGCTGCTGGAGACACCCCCCCCCCACAAAGCCAATACACAAACAGAATCATCCCATTATAGTCTGCTCCCAAGAAAGACACACAATAGAACAATGGGATGTAACCACATGGCATTATACAATCAACAACCCCCCACCCCAATATTAGGACAGATCACCCTGTACCCCTAACAGGCAGAGGGTGACTTACACATAAGAGGGATATGGGGAGCTGAGACAGGGGTCTCCCCACGTCTCCAAAGTGAGCTTGGTTCCATGGGCCTTCCACCCAAAGTAACACTCCACACCATATGCCTTATCAGGAGATAACAGGGGGACACTGGAAGAAGGGGAGGATCAGAGAAGACAGGATCAAACACCTTTTTACACATTGCAGAGGATTAACCCCTTAGGTTCCACAGTGAGTATAACAAGCATGCTTTCCTGCATCTACAGACTGATAGTACTGTTGTGGGTTCAGGAACACTTTAATCATACATGTGATACAATTAGAAGCTGTACCCCCATACAATATATATGTCCTGAATACAGAGGACCTGTAGCAGTGGTGTAACAATAGGCATAGATAGCAATACAAAGTATTTATTTTATAGCCACACAGTGTAAATCCGTTATCAGTCATGGTGTCCAGTGATGTAGAGCCATGGTAGTCATGATGAATGATGGCCGCCTGTAATGGAACCGACCCCAGACTGTGCTTCAGTACTTCCGTTAGACTACTGCTTCCCCGTCCGAACACCAATCACAGACACCACAGCCGACCATACAAGACTAGATGCCACCAGTCTTGAAGTATTCCAGAAAGTAGACTAGTTTATTTGAACACAGATGCAAGATATATACACTCAGGGGACAGTCCCCCCTCCCTGCATAATGACACAGGGCGGGGCAATCTACATTTAGTAACAAGAAACACACAAACAGACAGTCCCATCAGGAGAGAGGGCTGCTGGAGACACCCCCCACCAAGCCAACACACATAAACACATACATCCCGTAATAGTTTGCTCCCAAACCAGACAGACAATAGAACAATGGGATGTAACCACATGGCATTAAACCTTCCACAACCCCCCACCCCAATATTAGGACAGATCACCCTGTACCCCTAACAGGCACAGGGTGACTTACACATAAGAGGGATATGGGGAGCTGAGACAGGGGTCTCCCCACCTCTCCAAAGTGAGCTGTGTTCCATGGGTCCCCCATCCAAGGTGACTCCTATGACACCGCCAACATGCTGGGAATAAAAGGAAACACGCCATTGCCATGCCCATTCCCAATTACTGCTTGTTACAAATAAAAGCTCCCAATCCCTTCACTAAATGTCATTAAAGGGACACGAGCATATTTGGTCAATGATGTCATCTAGGACACACCGTGATGGCTTTAATTAACCCCGCCCCTCCAAAGGATTACCCCTCCCCCTTCCTGACCAGGCCATTTGTTTGCGTTACAGCAATGCATTAATTTAACTGACAATTGCGCGGTCATGCAACGCTGCACCCACATGAAATTTACGTTCTTTTTCTCCCCCTCAAATAGAGCTTTCTTTCCATGGTATTTGATTGCCTGTTTTTTTTTTTTCCTTTTTTGCGTTATAAACAAAGAAACTCTGACAATTCAGAGAAAAAAAAACAATATTTTTGAATTTTTGCTATTAAACATGTCCAGTAAAAAATAAAATTAAAAATCAAATTTCGTCATAAATTTCATCCAAAATGTATTCTGCTCCGTGTCTTTGCTAAAAAAAATCCCAATACGTGTAAATTAATTGGTTTACGTGAAAGTTATAGCGTCCCCCCCCCCCCAATGTTAGAATGCCCACCGCAGTCCCACTATAAGTTGCTGATCGCCGCCATTACTTTTACTAAAAAATTCCAGTATGTATTCAGCCATTTGTATATATACCGGAATTGTTTTCTTCATATACTTGTAATGGCGGCGATCAGCAACTTATAGTGGGACTGCGGTGGGCATTCTGACACGGGGGGGGGGGGGACTGACTAACTGTCACTGACACCATTACAGTGATCTGTGCTAATAAAAAGCACTGACACTGTACTAATGGCACTGGGCAGGAAGGGGTTAACATCCGGGGCGATCAAAGGGTTAACTGTGTGCCGTGTGTGTTTTACTCTGTAAGCACGCTGCTTTTTATGGCTGTACTATGCTGAGCCATACAAAGCAGTATGCTGGAGCTGACAGGGGAGAGATCTGTATTGTTTGCATACAGACCCCTCCCCCATCAGAGATACTCGGCGACCACCGTGGAATCTCCATCCTGGACCCGGTGATTGACAGCTGAAGCCACCAATGGCACCCCCTATCTGCTAGTACAAAATCACATATATATATATATATATATAATGTGTATGTATGTATGTGTATGTATGTATATATATATATATATATATATATATATATATATATATATATATATATATATATATAATGTGTATGTATGTATGTAATTTTGCACAGCCCTGCCGCCTTGTAGTAGTAGTTCTGCTATAGGGTGGTCAGGAAGCGGTTCATCAGACGGTGTCGGCAGGGGTAGCTTCAAAAATGCCATCTAAGTGTTTATAAACAACATTGCTCCAGGAGCAATTATACAAAGAGGGATGAACACAGGTCTGCAAATTATTATTATTTCAGGTACTTATATAGCGCCATCAATTTAATCAGCACTTTACATATATATTGTACATTCACATCAGTCCCCGCCCCCGAGGGGCGTACAATCTAAGGTTCCTAACTCACATTCATACATACACATAGTAGGGCCAATTTAGACAGGAGCCAATTCACCTCCCAGCATGTGTTTGGAGTGTGAGAGGAAACCGGAGTACCTGGAAGAAACCCACGCAGGCACAGGGAGAACATGCAAACTCATTCGATGTCAGTTAACCACTTGCCCTCCAGAGGATTTACTCACCTTAATGACCACGCCTCTTTTTGCTACTCGGTGCTGCACTAGTTCAGCTGATAATTGCGCGGTCATGCAACGCCGCACCCAAATTAAATTTACATCCTTTTTTCACACAAATAGAGCTTTCTTTCGGTGGTATTTGATCACCTGTGTGCTTTTTAATTTTGCGCTATAAACAAAAAAAGACCAAAAAATTTGAAGAAAAACAATATTTTTTTACTTTCGGCTATAAAAATATATATCGTAAACTCAAAGTTAGTTATAAATTTAGGCCAAAATGTATTCTGCTCCATGTTTTCGGTAAAAAATGCCAATAAGTGTGAAGTTATAGCGTCTACAAACTATGGGATAGATAATGGAATTTACACAGCTTTTACTTTCTGACTACTCATTTCTTGAGGTGCAAAAACATCAGAATAGTACAAACACCCCCAAATGACCCCTTTTCGGAACGTAGACACCCTAAGCTATCTGATGAGAGGCATATTGAGTCCATGGAAGATTTATTTTTTTCCATAAGTTTCTGGAAAATGACAAAAACTTTTTTTTACACAAAGTGGTCATTTAAATTATATATTTCTCACACAGGCCATGGGTATATGTGGAATTACACCCCAAAATGCATACTGCTACTTCTACCGAATATGGGGATACCACATGTGTGAGACTTTTTGGGATCCTAGCCACATACAGCAGCCTGAAATCCAATGACCACTTTGTAAGCCTGAAGGTGCGTAACTTCCTCATGACACTTCCTCACTACCTATCACAGTTTCGAAGGCCCTGAAATGTCAGGATAGCACCAAACCCCCAAAATGACCCCTTTTTGGGAAGTAGACACCCCAAGGAATTTAAAAAGAGGCACGGTGAGTATTTTGCAGATTTACTTTTTTCTCACAAAGTTTTGAAATATAAAAAAAGAAAAGAAGAAATATGTTTTTCTTTTTATTCTTCAATTTTTAAAAGCTTGTGGCAACAAACGAGATTTGCAAAATACTCATCATGCTTCTTATCAAATTCCTTGGGGTGTCTACTTTCCAAAAAGGGGTCATTTGGGGGGGTTAGGTGCTATCCTGGCATTTCAGGGCCTTCGAAACTGTGATAGGTAGTCAGGAAGTGTAATGAGGAAATAAAGCCCTTTAAAAGCCTGAAGGTGCTTATTGGATTTTGGGGTCCTGTACTTGGCTAGACTGCCAAAACGTGTCTCACATGTGGTACCCCCATACTCGGGAGAAGTAGCAGAATGTATTTTGGGGTGTAGTTCCACATATACCCATGGCATGTGTGAGCAATAAATCATTTAGGCGACAATTTTGTGTAAAAAAAAAAAAATGTGTTTGTCATTTTCCAAAATAAATTCTTCTATTGGTTCAACATACCTCTCAGCAAATAGTTTGGGGTGTCTACTTTCCAAAAAGGGGTCATTGTTTTGGGGGGTGGGGGCATTTTATGCCTAGCATTAGAAGTTTATGCCACACATCATTCACTCATCTAACCACCTGAAGACCAAGCCTTTTCTGACACATTTTGTTCACATGAAAAAAATCAATATTTTTTGCTAGGAAATTAATTTAAACCCCAAACATTATATATTTTTTTAAAGCAAACACTCGTGAATAAAATGGTGGGTGCTTCCATTTTTCATGTCACATAGTACTCGCGCAGTGATTTTTGAAATGCAATTTTAAAAAAATACACTTTTTTTACTTTTAATATACAAAAGCACAAAATATTGGCCAATTATTTGATAAAATATAAAAGATGATGGTATGCCGAG
Organism: Staurois parvus; assembly: GCF_062004578.1. Taxonomy (NCBI): domain Eukaryota; kingdom Metazoa; phylum Chordata; class Amphibia; order Anura; family Ranidae; genus Staurois; species Staurois parvus. The sequence continues at coordinate 130,449 of NW_028318104.1, forward strand.
TAAATAGATACCAAACATGACATGCTTTAAAACTGCGCATGCCCCGTACAATGGCGACAAACTGCATACGTTTTTAATATCCATAGGCAACGTTTTAAAAGTCTTTACAAGCTACCACTTTAGATTTACAGAGGAGGTCTAGTGTTAGAATTACTGTCCTTGCATGGTGGAACCATTGTTTGCCTACTGGTAAGGGGTCAATGCTCACAAACGCAGATGTGCGCATGCGTGGGGGTTGCGAGGGTACCTTTTTTTAAAAGTTATTTTGATTTTTTAAATTATTTTTACACCTCGGAGCTTCCGATTCTTAGACTATGGAGATGATTGGCACCACTCTGGTCTCCAATCAGCTCTATGGTCAGCTGGCAGAGACACTGGCTGCATTCTCAGGTTGCCCTGATGGCACAGGACTGCCCGAGAAGGCCGTGGAAGGCAGCGGGGGAGGGGGGCATCATCTTCTGCTGCTTGTAAAAGCAATCCTGCAGCTAATTAGCCACTAGGATTGCTTTTACATGAAAGACAATTGCGGACTGTGAAAAAACGATACCAGGATGATGCCTGCAGCTGTAGGCATCATCCTGGTATAACCACTCAAAGTCCAGTGATGTACCAGTACGCTGGTCCTTGTTGGGTATACAGTAATACCTCGGTTTACAAATTTAATTCATTCTGCAGGATGTTTCGTATAGCGAAAAACTCGTAAACCGAAACACTGTTTCCCATAGGAATGCCAATTAATCCATTCCGAAGGTCAGAAAAACAGAAAATGCTACTAAAATACTGCATGAGTTTTTTTATTAACTCATGTGGTTTTTTAGTAGTGACTACCATGTGTTAATGTTTCAGCTGTCAGCGGGGTTCCCCACTGACAGATGAATGTAAAAGAACTGCTGGCAATTAAAAAAAAAAAAATTAATTGCCAGCAATTTTTTTACACTCAGCTGTCAAGTGCCAGTTTTTAAATGTAATTACCTTATGTTTTGTTTTTCTTCACTATACAGTAGTTCAGAAATTCATCTCTCACTTTCCCCCTCCAGCTAAAAGAGAGAAAGTTTCTTTTAGTTTATTTCCCCAAGTTAAAAGAAACAATGTTTCCTTTCAATTTCTTAAAAGATACAAAAGTATCCTTTAGCTCCGGGGAAAGTGACAGCTAATGTGAGCTATAGTGAATAAAAAAAAAGATGGCAATTGCATTTAAACATCAGCACTGACATATACTTTGTATTGTGAAAGAAATTTGTAAAAAATTTGTAAACCGAGGTATTATTTTCAATGGATTTTCATTCGTAAACCGAAAATTAAGTTAACAGAGGCATTTGTAAACCGAGGTATTACTGTATATGATATGCTCTTTTTTTTTGTATGCAGCCTGTGGACTGAATGAAAAAATTAGAAGAAATCTCTGTCAGAAAAAGTGTGTGGTATGCCCACCATTAGAATATACCGCCCTGCATCCACCCACTTCTAATGGTGGGCACACATTAGGTCACACGGTGCCACATGCGCCAGTTCCAAGATTGTACAAATGTCTAAATAGTGGCACGCTTGAATAAAACTTGTCCACGTATAAGTGGTACCCCATATAGAAAAATGATGACACCTAGTCCCAAACTATCTTGTCACTGCTCCCCATGTAGTCTGGGCATCCGGGGGGCTCCATGTGACTATCTTTTCCCTCGTAAATCTGAAACTTATAAGTATAGCCTGTTGTCCTCTCACAGGTCTTCTACATCTTGACCCCATATCTGGCACGCTTGCTGGGGAGAAATTGTTTGAATGGAAGGCGGCCAGAAAAATGAATGAGTGACTCATCAACGCAGATGTTTTGCTGGGGAGTATAGACATCTGCAAATTTTTGGTTAAGGTGATTTGCGAGGGGCTGAATTTTGTGGAGCCGGTCAAATTCAGGGTCCCTCCGAGGATGACATTGAAATGTCATTGAAATGCATAAAACACAATATACTCTCATATCTATGCCTGGCCATGGCAGCAGAGAACACGGCATATGATGAATCGGGTCTGCGGACCAATACAACCGCAATTCATTTCTTTTAGTAATGCCCATGTTGAGGGTTAGGCCCCCAAAAAAAATGTAAATTCGGAAACCGTAATGAGTTTCCATGCGAATGGTCTGGCAAGGTTTGAATTTGGGTTGGCGGCGATACACTGTTGTGCATATAGACTGCTTTGATCCACAATCAATGCATACAGATTATCCGTAAAAAACAGCTCCAAAAATCAAGGGGAGTATTTAAATTTGCTATTTCCACCTGAATTCCGGGTTTGGCAGTGAATGGGGGAAGTACGGGTGCTGCAGAATTTGTGGGCTGCCAAACGGGATTTGCAAGCACATCCAGAAGGATACTCGGAACTCTACAGGCCTGTGTGCAAATTCTTGGTGGTTACAGGGCAATACTTGTGCTCGCCATCACACCGGCTTGTACTGCACTTATGGGACTCGCCACGCCACCAAGTGATACTGCAGTGCTGGTATTATTATTATTATACAGGATTTATGGCGCCAACAGTGTGCTCAGCGCTGTACAGTATAACGGGAGACAATACAGCAACAATACAGTTCAATACAAGAGGGTTAGGAGGTCCTGATCCTGGGACAATCTAAGTGGTATGTGAAAGACCAGGATGTACTAGACCGCTGGTGATCGCCAGTTCACCAAAAGGTAGCGCGGCACTAGTACTGGCACTCTGCTGCATATGAGAGTCCTCAAAATTTACCGACAAGTGCTAACAGAGATCAGTCCCGATTCTGCCAACACTGCGGTTTTGTGTGCAACGTATCAAGTGACAGTGACCTACTGACACTGCACTGGCTGGGGGAGAAGGGGGGTAAGTGTAGGGGCTAAACGCAGGTGTTGGCAGGTGCCGGGGCTGATTCCGCTAACGCTGCATTTTTGGGGACGCTATACTAATGTGAACGCTGGTATAGTGCTGATCTGATCAAAGATATTGATCCGTTCAGACACTATACCAGCAATGGAGGTTTATTGTGCATGAGCGTGCTACTGGCAATCAAGGGGTTAAATGTGATGACTGGTGTACTGATGGGCAATCTGATGCCATCTGGGAGGGGCGTGAAAACCACGGGAGCGCGAATCATGTGTATATATATATATATATGTGTGATTTTGCGCACTCGTGCCGCTCTGTAGCAATATTTATGCTATAGGGCGTTCAGGAAGCGGTTACAGAAGCGGTTTGTGTTATGGCGCTGCGTCACTTTAACTGACAACTGCACAGTCATGCAACGCTGCACCCAAATGAAAATTACATCCTTTTTCCCCCCATGAATTTGGATTTCTTTTGGTGGTATTTGATCACCTGTGCATTTTTAACTCTGTGCGCTTTAAAAAAAAAGCCCGACAATTCTGAGAAAAAAACATTTTGGACTTTTTGCAAAACGTCCAGAAAAAAAAATTAAAAATCACATTTTGTCATAAATTTCAGCCAAAATGTATTCTGCGACATGTCTTTGCTAAAAAAATTCCTAATATGTGTAAATTAATTGGTTTACGTGAAAGTTATAGCGTCTACAAATGGCGGTATAGATACTGGGATTTTTTTTATACCAATAATGGTGGCGATCAGCGACTTATGGCGGAGATCAGCGACTTATGGCGGGACTGCGGTGGACATTCTGACACTGGGGGGAACTGACTTGGGGTCACTGACATCCTCAGTGACACCAATACAGTGATCAGTGCAAAAAAAAAAAAAAACTGACATTGTACTAATTAAATAAATAAATAAATGTTGCGCTCCTAATTACTAACAATAAGTATAACAACTTGATAATATGTGAAGAAACAGTAATAATATAAGTGTGATATATATATCATATATAATGTGCCGTGTAACCTCCCTGGCGGTATTCCCGAGTGTATTTCAGGGTAAAGTTTCAGTACCACAAGCGGTGACCCCCCCCCCCCCCCCCCGAGCTACACTCGGGCTTACCATGCAGCGCTGATCTGGGATCTCTTCTTCTCTCACCTTGTCCTGCGCTCCCGCGATCTCCCTCCTGCAGTGTCCCCTGTAATGTCCTCCGGAGGATGCCGGTATCTCTCATCTGGGTTCTGTTCCCTGCGACGTCGGGACGTACGGGGGACGGAACTGGCGGCAAATTTGAAAATGACAAAAAGTGACATTCACTAAATACACTAAAATCACATAGTATAACATTCCTGTATCAAACCATTTCACATACATTGTGTCCCGAGTGCTTTGTCCGGCGCCCTGCCTGCATTTTTACTGTTCTTTCTGCCCGGAAACTGAGAAACGTCCATGGCGTCCAAAAAGCGTCCCTTTAGGTCAGACGCGGTTTTAGACCGGCTAGAGAACAGCGATAGTAAATCAGAACCACTTGCAGAATTGAGTGATAATGATTCGTGGGGGAAATTCCTCATCAGACACTGAAAACGATTCTGCGACTGAGCTCAGCGATGTGCGAACTTGGCGCTATATTTCACATTTCAGTGTTTTTGGTTTGATTATATTATTGAATTAAATGTATTATTATATTATTTTTTATGATTATTTATTAAATTATAATTTATGATTTGGTGTTTCAAATTTTAGCATCCCCGGGATGTTTACTAGACTCTTGTTCGGACAGATTTCAGTGAGTTATTCCTAGGAATTACAGGCCTACAATAAAAAAAAATACATATTTCCATGAAAAAAATGTACCACTTTGAGCACAGAAATATGGACATAATCAGACCGCTAGGGAGGTTAAATGAAAATAAAATAAAGTCTCTGATGATGACAAAATATTGACTATTCAGACAACAATATGTGATCCAAAAAACGAACAAATAAACGTCTCTGGTGAAAAATATGAGACTGTTCCCATATTAATAATGAAGTGATCCACAATCGGTGATTTCCAGGGACTCCTGAGTGTGATCCGGTTATGCGCTCACCTCCTTATCAGCCTATATAAAGGCTTATATCGCTTTTTGTTCACAATTGGAACTCTGTGTTTTGTGTTGCACCGTATAAACAGTGGTGGGTATCCCTTAGGTGCTTGCTAATGCTCCTCTGCTCATAAGTCAGTATCCCTCCAGGGATCTCTCACTCCCTCTGCCGCTGCTTATCTCCTTCTCCCCCTCACATTTTCCTTGGTATCATACCATAAGAAAGAAATAGGAACATAGTACTTTATCCTTTGAGATTTATATTTTATTATGTGCCCAAATATGCACTCACATTGTGTTAGGGATCCGGGTGTGACCAGAAATGTGTGGACTGACACAGGGAAGTAGCAGGCTTCAGGAACACAGGAGTAGTCAGGGCTGGAGAGGTGGAATGGTCAGGCAGGCCGTTTGGTACTGTTAAGCCGCCTGGCAGAGTCTCTAGCAGCCCATCACACGGATGCCCTCAGGGCGCGGGGTCTAAGTCCCAGCCTGCTGTTCGCCAGGGCCCCTGATGGTGGGGATGGACTTGGTGCAGACTGGAACCAGGTCGCGACCCCCGAGTGTGACCTGCGGTGGTAGAGAGTACTGACAGGGGAGTGCAGGAACGGAATCTAATTTGGAAGAGGCAGACAGATACACTGGTCTGATCCGAGCCGGATGGATGGATGGATGATCGGGTACGGTATGCGTGGTCAGACAGGCCGGGTCGGTATTATGCGGGCAGCGAGGTACAAGAGGAGCGAGCTAAGAATGGTCAGGTCACAAGCCAGGTTCAGCAGGGTGCAAGGAAATACAGTACCAGGGATCAGACGGAAGAGTAGTCAGGAAAGCCAGGGGTTAAACAGGAGAAGAGCAGGATCAGTAACAAGCAGAGGTCGGCAACGGAGCATACAGCAACACAGGAACAGGATACAGGCTACAAGGGCTCATGGGAAACATTTACACCAAGGCACAGATCACAGGCCTGGTCATTCCTTAAATACACCTGCAGTAATCAGCCCCAGGTAGAGAAAAAGGAGGAGGGTATAGGAACAGGCAGTGTACGGAAGATATATAATATTTTAGGCAATATGCACATTTTGATAGTAGCTATTCTGCCTAACATTGATAAAGTGGTTGTACGTAAGCTCCTAAGCTCCTGTGGAATTGTGTCAAGTAACGGTTGAAAATTAGCTGCGTAGAGTTGATTGGTTTTGGCAGTTAGTTTAATCCCCAAATAGGGGATATTATGTTTTTCCCATTTAATAGGGAATCGTTTTGCAAGCAGGTTTTGGGTGGGAGCAGGGGTGTAAAGGTTTAAGATAGAGGACTTGGGTTTGTTAAGTTTATAATATGAAACATCTGCGTAGGTATGTATGTGTGAGCGTATCGAAGTAAGCGATTTGTAGGGGTTCGTAATCATTAGAATAATGGCGTCTGCAAAAAGACTGATTTTGTATTTGTGCTTAAGAAATTTAATTCCCAAGAAATTGGGGTCATTTCTAAGGTTGGATGTCAGGGGTTCAATGAGTAAAGCGAAGATTATGGGGGAAAGAGGGCAGCCTTGTCTAGTACCGTTAGATATTTGGAATGGTTGCGAGAGCGTGCCATTGGTGAGGACTCTAGCAGAGGGTTTGGAGTATAGGGATAGAATTGCTGACAGCATCCAGTCCGTAATTCTGAATTTTTGGAGAGTAAGCGTCATGAATTGCCAGTGAATGCGGTCAAATGCTTTTTCTGCGTCAAGTGATAGGAGGAGTGAGGGTTGGTTGTCTGATTCAAGGTGGTGTAGTAGTGATATAGTTCGTCGAGTCGCGTCAGGGGCCTGTCTACCTGGTATGAATCCTACTTGGTCAGAGTGGATTAGCGTGGGAAGGTATGGGAGCAGTCGTTGAGCTATTATCTTGGCATAAATGTTTAGGTCTGTGTTTAGCAGTGAAATTGGTCTATAATTCTGAACTAATTGGGGGTCATTACCTGGTTTTGGGATAGTAGAAATTATTGATTGTAGCATGTCAGGGGGAAATTCCCCTTTAGAAGGGACGTAGTTATAGAGATGAGAGAGGTGTGGTTTGAGATTGGACGCAAGCGTTTTATAAAATTCATTGGTAAAGCCGTCGTTTCCCAGTGATTTGTTCATGGGGAGTTTGTTTATGGTTTTCTCGATCTCTGTGGGTGAAATCGGCACAGAGAGAGAGGCTAGTTGAGAAGGTGTAAGATGGGGGAGCTCGGTATGACGTAGGAAATTCTCGATCGACGTGTTTGTTGGTTGGGTCGTGTTTGCGTCATCTTTTATATTGTATAGAGATTGGTAGTAGCACGCAAACGCGTTAGCTATATCTTGTGGGTTGGACAATGGAACACCTGAAATTGGATGTTGAATCGTGGAGATTTTGTTTTTAAGCCGTTTTTGTTTGATGGTTTTGGCAAGGAGAGAGTTTGTTTTGTTACCAAGCGCATAGAATTGAGATTTTGTTTTTTGGAGGTTCATATCATAAGTGTGTAATAGGATGGAGCGTAGTGTATTCCTATCTCGGTTTAAGGCCACGGTTGTGGTGGGGTTCAGATTTTGTTTGTTAGTGTCTTCGTTCATGCGTATGGAAGTTAGGAGTTGGTCAATTTGCTGGGACCATTGTTTTTTTAACGCGAGAATTTAATTGGATGAGGATACCTCTGATATAAGCTTTATATGTTAACCAAAGCGTGGTAATAGAGATATCCGGGGTGGTGTTAGTTTCAAAAAAGAGGTGATGGGCATCTAATATAAATTTCTGGTTTTCCGGAAGATTCAAAAGTGTAGAATTGAGGCTCCAAATAGGTGGGGTCGCCGAGCGTCGGCTCTCGTCCAAGGATATGGTAATCGGTGCATGGTCAGACCAGGTTATAGTACCGATGTTGGATGATGAGACGTGTTGTAACGTCCATTTGTCGGTGATGAACATGTCAATTCTAGAGTACGAGAGATGTGGAGGTGAAAAGTAGGTGTACTCTCTTTCCGTACCGTGTTGGCATCTCCAGATGTCGTATAGATCATGGTCGTGTAGGAATCGGTTGAGGTTAAGGTTGGTGGATTTCTTATTAGAAGAGGAATCTAAGAGTGAATCTCCGCCAATGATGAGTCTGCCTTGTTTATGTTGGGAGATGAGGTTGTAGAGTTTACGGTAGAATCTTATTTGCTTGCTATTTGGGCCGTATATGTTCACCAAAGTGTAAGTGACCTCGTTGATTTGGCATATCAAGATAATGTATCGACCTTGTGGGTCGATTACGGTGGAGGTAGGTTGGAAGGAGAGAACGTTGTTAACTGCAATAATAACCCCGTTTTTCTTTTTCATGTTTGTTGCCAAGAATAGTTGAGAGAATCGGTGCAGATAAAGTTTAGGGGTCTTTTCTGTGGCGAAGTGAGATTCCTGTATGAAGAATAGATCCGTTTGAGATTTTCTGATTTCTCTTGATAGCATCGATCTCTTGAAGGGGGAATTGAGGCCTCGCACATTAAGAGATGTGATGGTAATCATTTGTAGGCGGGTCCTCGGAGTACAGACATACTTGGGAAGTTTTTTGGTGGTAGTCAGGGTCACGAGGTTGAGGTCTTGTGTCAGGGATATACACTTGGTGGTGCCAGGGGGAGGGATGGGTGTAACGGGAAAGAACAACAGTGAAAAAACACTTGCGTATAATGCAAGTAAACAATGTAGCCAGGATTGCTACTTCAAAAACGGGGGAGTCAAACAGGTTGTGACCTCTGGGAGGGTCATACCTATACAAAATTCTAAAAGTGAGAGTCATTGGGTGTAGGCCGATCGCCAGAGATAGGAGTGGTCAAAGAGCGCCTCCAGGGAAAAATAGCAAGGAGTGTAAACGCGGCTTGAGCCGCACGGCCCTTCAGGTCACTTCCATGTTTTGGACGGAACCAGGGTTGTTCTTCTGTGGATCTGCAGGCAAAATACTCCAGGCCATAAGGAAGTCCAAACCGGCCTCTAGGTTTTTAATAGTATAGATCCTGCCTTGGTGTCGTACTATTAATTTTGTGGGGAATCCCCATTGATAGGCCATACTATGATTTCTGAGCGCTTTCGTGATTGGTATCATTTTTTTCCTGTTGGAAAGTGTGGCCTTGGATAAATCGGCGCAGAGACGCAGATTCGCATGTGAGGATGGGAGTGGAGGCGGATTTCGCCATCATAATTTTCTCCTTAATATGGTAGAAGTGTATTCGAATGATCACGTCTCTAGGGACGGATGCTGACAGGAATGAAGGCTTAGGGAGTCGATGTGCTTGATCGATTATGGCCTCTACTTCGGAGAGTGTTGGGATTAGAAGCTTGAGGAAGTGATGCAAATACGGCACTAATGCTTCATTAGAAACTGTTTCTGGGATCCCCCTAAATTTAATATTATTGCAGCGTGATCGATCCTCCATGTCGGCCAATTTTAGGTTGAGTTGTTCGATATCTGACGCGTGATCTGCATGAGCATCAATCAAATCATTGTGCGCTTCTATTATGTCTGCTATGTTGGTTTCAATATGGCGGATTCTGCGTTCCTGTCTTTGCACCAGGGTAGTAATTTGGGTTAATGGCGCAGAAATATCATTATGCAGAGTTTGGCGCAGTGATGTTAGCATGTTCTTCATGCAGATTTCCGTCAGTGATTGGTCAGATGCTGGGAATGTGTCAATACGAGGCAGGGTGGAATGTGATGGTTGAGGCGGAAGATTTAGGTCCTGGCAGGTGTCATCAGGGTCACTGTCTATCCGTGGCCGCGATTTAGCTGGGCTGCAGGTCGTGGGTGACAGTGGGGGTGATAACTCACCAGGGTCCCCTGGATAGAGCTGATGCTGCAGCCTGGGATCCACAGGCTGGGACCTGTAGTCCTCCTCCTGGCTTCTGCTGTCTCCCTGCATGTTTGTATGGCGGCCGCCATCTTGGATTCCCGGCACAACGGCCGGGAAGAAATTAGTTTCCCTGGTTGCCCCGGGCTCTTGTTCCTGCAGGGCATGTCTAGTGGGCTGCGGGCACCTTCCGGGAACTGATTTATGTGCTTTGTTTTCCCTGGGGCCGTAGTGTGCCGCTTCTATGCTGGCGGGTGGACGGAGCTGTAGTTCTAGCGCGTCCATCCCGAGCCGGCCACGCATGCGCCCCCTTAATAGATGATTTAATATTAATCTGGAATGGTGATGAAACAACACTTATTAATTTCTATGAGAGTCTAAATAAAAATAATAAGAACATCAGATTAAGTTGGAACAAAGATGATAAAGAAATGAACTTCTTGGATATCTGGTTGATAAATACTGGTATGCAATTACGTACCAGAAATTATTTAAAAAGAACATATAGAAACTCTTACATACCGGTTGACAGTTGTCATTACAAACCATGAATAAAGAATATACCTAGGGGACAATTTCTTCATTTGAGGAGAAACTTCACAGATATAAAGGATTATAGAGAACAAAGTAAAGTATTCATTCAGAGGTTTACGGATAAAGGATACAAGACAGAAATAATAGGAAGAGAAAGTAAAGAATCAGAACTTGTAGATAGAAGTAGTCTATTAGAGAGTAAATGTCCATCTAATACTGACAATATAGATGTATCTATAGTATTGCCACACACCAAACAATATAAAAATGTACAAGACATTACAAATAAGCATTGGAAAATTCTCAAATTAGATAAAGACCTAAAAAAATATTATTATAGATAAACCTAAATATATATACAAAAAAGCACCTAATATTAGAGATAGTGTGGTCAAAAGTATATTAGAACCCCCCCAGGACTAGAAATACCACACTTAGTTTTTTCCAAGGTGTTGAGTTTTATAAATGTGGTCGACGTTATAGTTGCAGAAAGACATCCAGCAATCCTAAACGAAGGCATGATTGTCATAACCCAAAACATGGAAAACAATATATGATGAAAAATAATAAGGGATCCTCCTGCGCTCATGGGAATAATTGACAAAATATAGCTGCTGTCACTTAGCTGATACCAATAAGTGCAAAATAAAATTAAAAATTTTTAATATATGATGAAACAATTCATATCCTGTGACACCAAAGGTGTTGTAATGCTTTAACATGTCCATGCAGCCTTTTGTATATAGGTGTCACTAAACGCAGTTTTAAAGAACGCATGAAAGCGCATATACATGTACACAATATTAGTATAGGTTTTATGTATCATCATTTCCGCAAACATCATAATAGAGAGGTAGATAAGGTTGAATATTGGGGTATAGAAAAGCACATTCCACATTGGAGGGCGATCATTTAGTAAGGGAGATAAGTAACAAGGAATCTTTATGGATATATCAATTAGGTAGTTTAGCACCAGGAGGCTTGAACAAGGAATCTGACCTTTCATGCTTTATTAGTGATTTATAATGAAATATATTATATGGGATCATTCCAGGATAGAATCTTGTATGTTTACAAAGACAGTATAATCTTGTATAATAGTTATGTTGAGGTGTAATCAGTGCTAATATCTTTTTTTGTATGAAAACAATAGGATTAATATAATTGATTAGAGATGAGCGAATCGAATCAGGCGAAGTGGAATTCGTTTCGAATTTCAGGAAAAATTTGATTCGCAGCGAATCGAATTTTTCCTGATCGGCCGTTTTCATCCCTTCTACAGCCGGCAAAAATGTCCCTGCAGAGAGCTCCGCTATTTCTGACAGCTGTCTGACAGTTCTTTCACATTTACAGCGGTTGAAACATTGTATGTATTTGTTTCCATTTAGGATACAGATGTTTTTATTAGGAAACAAATAGATACAATGTTTCAATCGCTGTAAATGTGAAAGAACTGTCAGAGACCTGTCAGAAATAGAGGAACTCTGCACATACACTTTTTGCTTTACTGGAATTATTCTTATTTTCATTCTTCTTCTTCTTATTTTCATTCTTCTTTTCATTCTTTTCATTCTTATTTTCATTCTTCTTCTTATTTTCATTCTTCTTTTCATTCTTCTTCTTCTTTTCATTCTTTTCATTCTTCTTATTTTCATTTTTCTTTTCATTCTTTTCATTCTTCTTTTCATTCTTCTTCTTATTTTCATTCTTATTTTCATTCTTTTCATTCTTCTCATTCTTCATTCTTCTTTTCATTCTTCTTTTCATTCTTCTTTTCATTCTTTTCATTCTTCTTTTCATTCTTCTTTTTTTAATTCTTCTTCTCATTCTTTTCATTCTTCTTCTTCTTCTTTTCATTCTTCTTCTTTTCATTCTTCTCATTCTTCATTCTTCTTCTTATTTTCATTCTTTTCATTCTTCTTTTCATTCTTTTCATTCTTCTTTTCATTCTTCTTCTTCTTCTTCTTTTCATTCTTCTTCTTCTTCTTTTCATTCTTCTTCTTCTTCTTCTTTGGCCCCGTGACTGCCCAAATGAGTGAAGTGTGCGGTGATTCTAAGATCGACGGCACTCATCTGCATGTCATACTGACTGACAGTATTATTTCTCTTCCCCAGCAGACTCCAAGGGCATTTAAATTAAAGGTACAGTGTTCTGCACTAATATAAAGGCTCTCTGAAGCCTAGAAACCCTTTTTATAAGTAAAATTCGCGGCAAATAAATTTGAATCGAATTTTTTCGGAAAATTCGGCGAATCAGGCGAATCGAATTTTTGAAAAATTCGCTCATCTCTATAATTGATATATTGATAGGTAATATGTAATATGGTATAAATGGGGTATATGTAGAATGAGTGATTCCTTAAACTCACATATGTATTTTTAAATAATTGTATTTTTTTTTTTTTTTTTTTTTTAATTTTAATTTATTTTTCATTATTTTATTTTTCTATATTTAATATTATTTTATTTAAGTTTTATTTTAATCATGCCTTTTAATACATACTTAATTTGGCATCTTAATGTTGTTAACATATAGTATATCATTTTGGGTAAGTTTATAATGGATGTAATACAATGTTATTTATTTTGTTTACATAATTGCTACTTAAACCTTTTCTTCTGAGTGAGCCGCAAGTTTGTTGCTAGCATGTCCATAGGGTGGAGTGTCTCATAATATATACATAGTAACTAAATAATCACATCAAGATCACCGGTGTCAGTGATCGCTGTCAGCGGGGATATTGACCCCATTTAGATGGCCGCGCCCGTGCTGACTTCAACAAAATGGCGGAGGTCAACCATATATAAGAGTAAGGGTGAAGTGTACGTCCAATCACAACCCCCTGATGAAGCCACGTGACCTGTGGCGTAACGCGTAGGGGAGGGGCTACAACGTCACTCTTAACACCAGAGGACGGCGAGTATGCACTGTGTGCGGCGCACACAGCTAAAGAGTTTCATTTTATCAAGCTGTTTTAATATTTTAACAATATGAGGGCATATTTGGGCACATAATAAAATAGAAATCTCAAAGGATAAGGCACTATGTTCCTATTTCTTTCTTATGGTATGATACCGGAGGAAAATGTGAGGGGGAGGAGGAGATAAGCAGCGGCAGAGGGAGTGAGAGATCCCTGGAGGGATACTGACTTATGAACAGAGGAGCATTAGCAAGCACCTAAGGGATACCCACCACTGTTTATACGGTGCAACACAAAACACAGAGTTCCAATTGTGAACAAAAAGCGATATAAGCCTTTATATAGGCTGATAAGGAGGTGAGCGCATAACCGGATCACACTCAGGAGTCCCTGGAAATCACCGATTGTGGATCACTTTATTGTTAATATGGGAACAGTCTCATATTTTTCACCGGAGACGTTTGTTTGTTTTTTGGATCACATATTGTTGTCTGAATAGTCAATATTTTGTCATCATCAGAGACTTTATTTTATTTTCATTTAAGCAGCACATTATATATGATATATATATTCACACTTATATTATTGCTGTTTCTTCACATTCTATCAAGTTGTTATACGTATTGTTAGTAATTAGGAGCGCAACATTTATTTATTTAATTAGTACAGTGTCAGGTTGTTTTTTTTTTTTGCACTGATCACTGTATTAGTGTCACTGAGGATGTCAGTGACCCCAAATCAGTTCCCCCCCCCAGTGTCAGAATGTCCACCGCAGTCCCGCAATAAGTCGTTGATTTCCGCCATAAGTCGCTGATCATCGCCATTATTGGTATAAAAAAAAAAACCCCAGTATCTATACCACCATTTGTAGACGCTATAACTTTCACGTAAACCAATTAATTTACACATATTAGGAATTTTTTTTAGCAAAGACATGTCGCAGAATACATTTTGGCTGAAGTTTATGACAAAATGTGATTTTTAATATTTTTTTTCTGGACATGTTTTATAGCAAAAAGTCCAAAATATTTTTTTTTTCTCAAAATTGTCGGGCTTTTTTTTTTTAAAGCGCAAAAAGTTGAAAATGCACAGGTGATCAAATACCACCAAAAGAAAGCCAAATTCATGTGAGAAAAAGGATGTAAATTTAATTTTGGTGCAGCGTTGCATGACTGCACAATTGTCAGTTAAAGTGACGCAGCGCCAAAACACAAACCGCTTCTGTAACCGCTCCCTGACCGCCCTATAGCATAAATATTGCTACAGAGCGGCACGAGTGCGCAAAATCACACACACACATTATATATATATATATATATATATATATATATATATATATATAGTGGGAACTCGCTTCTAAATGGTAGAGCTTCTCCAAAGCACACAGCAACTCGCTTATTTTTCAGGGCCTTTTTAGCCCTCTTTTATTTAAACGAAAGTTCAAAACAGAAGTTTCCCACACAGGGGTATCCACCAAACAAAACAATGATTCAGCCTCCTGGCTTACACTCAGCTTGAGGTCTGTCTCCTGCAGACTTCAAGAATTATGGCCACTAGCACACCGCTGGCCTCTAGCAGCCCCTTGCTGCTTTTGGCTTCCACCTCTCCTAGGTGAAGCCCACCTGACTTCCAGGCAGTGACCTCCTGTCTTCCAAGTGGAGCCCTCCTGACTCCTATCTGCCGGGGTGGAGCCCAGAACCCTGGTCCTGACTTTATCTAAAGGCCTTCACACACCTGTGCAATCAGTCTCCTGGCCTATTCCAACACCTGGTCCCAGGATTGGAGATTTCATCCCTCCCAGATCTCTTTGAAATCTCCAGGCTCCAGCTCCCAAAACAGACCTTACAAACAAAAGGAGGAAAGTGAAAAGCCACTTTCCTCCATATCAAACCTTTACCCTGGAGCCCCTCAACCTGCCTTGTTGAGAATCCAGGGTGACAGATCGCCACACTGTCACATATCCCCCCCCCTTTGTTTTGACCCCGTAGGGGGCAGAACACACGACTTACAGCTTCTGGCACCTCTGTGCCAGCTTTCACTTACAGGGGTCCAATCTGGTCTGACCATACCTTTCCTAAAGGGAAACTCTACCCAATGACTCCTTTGGTGTCTCTCCCCAAGCCCCATTGTCACTCTGCTATGGGCTCTACTCAGACCTTGCCTACCCTTTTTCCGGGTGCATTTCCATAAACACTTTCTCTCTTGAAATCCTAACAGGGTCCCCCTGGCCTTTCTATTGACCTTTCTGCCCCTTTGCTTCAGGTTCCAAGGTTTCCTAATACCGCTCTCAGTATTACCGTCCCAAGGCTGTAGATGACCTATTTCTACTGTATTTGTACCCGGACCACCCCCCTGATTTCTTGTACCTTTAGCTATCAAACCTGCATGATTCATTACCACAGCATTCAGCTTACCATGAACAGATATATTCCAGTCAATATTACACTTTTCAATATCTTTTCCAGCATTTGTTAGGACAGCGTCTGCAGAGGGCACACACACCATAGGGCAGCCATCACCCACGGGAACCACACAAGGTGCCACTTCACCTGGTGTCATGCAACCTGCAGGCAGCTGTCCGACCATTTTAACTTTTTCTACACCACTTGGATCTGTATCCAAATCCTGTACAGATGAGCTCTCTTCTGATCCATTTTGCCAGTTTTCACATACCATTGGTTCCTGTATTCCAGATGTCTCATCAGACTTGCTACATAAACCTCTTTTTGGCCCAATGACCCCGATTTCTTTATGCACATCCGTTTGAACCCTGGTCAGGATCTCTGCTGTTCTCTGGTCCATGCTCGGCCCTTCCATCTCATGTGTTTTGTCCAATGGTGCAATTAACACACCCTTCACTGACAACTGATTAGCACCATCCTGGACCATAGCAGCAGAAATGCTTCCCACCTGGCTGTTAGGAGGTGAAACCTTTTTTGACTCATTTTCCATTTCTCCAAAACATTTCTCATATATCACATTTACAGGTAATCCAGCGGCATACCCTGATACAACATTTAACACCATCAACAAATTCAGAAATAAACCACTTTCTTGTTTCCCTTTGATCTGTACAGCCAGCCATTTGGTGCTCCACCGACTGTGGAGGAGACACCCCAGTATACATTGGTTGTACATTCCAAAGTTCAAGCATCTCCTTTAATACTTTGGTTACAACCCAACCACTTGACTCTAAACCTAAGAGCTTCCTAACCATATTTAGGGCACTGGGAACGCTGAGAGACTCACCTGCTGAGACTTGAGAAGTTGAAACTTTTAAAGGGACCTCCTCCAAGCTGGCGATAACCACAGCCTGGTGCTCCACCAGAACGCTGCCATGTGCTGGGCTCACTCTCAACATCTCAGACTCAGCATCCACAAGCTGCTCCTGATCATTCCCAGTGACAACATCATTTTGACACTCCATGCCAACATCACTTTTGTGGGTCACAGACAAAGTCTCTGCTGTATGCACGCCCTTATCTATAGGCCGTTCTATAGACCCTCCTGCTGGCACAGCAGACACAGTGTCCACCTTATTTTTTTGCATAAAAACCTCATCTAGCAATGAGATTAGCCTTTTACCCCAACTATCCCAGTCCATTGTATATGTGCTCAATTCGCCAGTGCTCCTCAGCACCGATCCATCTGCCCAAGGAGACACATAAGAATAGACGGGCTTAGTTGCAGATCCATTGCACAAATCACTCTGGATCACGTCAGACTTGGGTAACACCTGTTTTCCCACTGCAGGTTGCACTACCTCACATCCACCACTTTGCTCTGGTGGTGCTTCCTGAATTACACACACATTTGCATTTTTTCCAGGCTGCATTAACCCGCTGTTCACCTGAACACTTTCAGTATTATTAGGCTGCACCAACACACTCCTATTACAAGGTGCAGTTCCACTCTGCTCCACCAGAGTGACATCGCAGTTGTCCCAGGCAACCTCCGGCTCCAATACACGGAGACCCCTAGAGATGTCTAAGGACACCTGTGCTGTCTTACCACCAGTTGCTATGGGAAATGACCCATCTTTAACTACAGCTTTAGCACTGCAAGAGCTCAGGGTTTTCCCAACAGCAGTACATTTCCCATCATCAACAACATCATCATTTGTAGCTCTTGTGGGCTGTACTAGCCCACTACCAACCTGTACCTGGCACACATTAGTGACATCACTTGCTTTTTGAGAACCATGCACAGGTTTTACTTTAACCCCTATCTCCCCACTGTACAAGGATCTGCACAGGGAAAAGTCACTCTCAAAAGCACATTCAGTGGCCCAACTAACTGGGGTCACTCCTACATCAGAATGGACAGTCTCATAACCAGTCCTTCTCAACATGACAGTCCCAGCCATGGTTTTATCACACACAGTCTTACCCACCACAGTAGTAGGTTTCACCATCTTCATTTGAGTGCGTCGTCTCATAAACGCATCCTCAACTGCACTTTCCTTGGCAACTTTTCCCTTGCCCCAAGGTGAAGTAACAGACGCCATCATAGGCTCCATGGACTCTCTGGCACCCCCTGCAGGCCCAACAGGAACTTCCTCCCTGTTGCCAGAGGTGGTTGCTGACATTTTAAAACAAGACTCTGTACTTGCAGTTGAAGACATTTGCCCAGTAGCAGCGGTATTCCAGAGTCTGGGACAGGAAAAGATCCCATGCCCCCACTGACCACATTCCACGCAGGGTATATTTCTGCACTTCTCTTTATTAGGATACTGAGCCACATCTCCAGTGCAGCTCCTCCTTCCAGGCAATATTTTTTTCTCCGGTTGCCATGGGAGATTGCACTATCCAAGCAGAACTTTGCTGGCTCTTTCCAACACGCTGTATTTGCTCCTCTTGATGCCACTTGCCATGATCCTTGTATGACATAGCCCCCCATACACAGACAGCCCAACTGGCCTCCTCTGTGTTGCTATGGGCCTTCACTCTTGGTCCTGGCCTCTGGTCAGCCCCTCTCCTTGCACAAAGCATAGGCTTCTCTCTGCTGGACCAACTCTCAAGCCATGACACATTCACATTTTTCACAACAGCTACTGGTTTAACTGCAGCAGCGTTGCCAGGGGCAACAACACCCCTCTCCCAGGTACAGACATCCTGCAGCTCTCTCCTTGCACTGAAGGTTGGCTTGCTTTCCTCTTTAGGTTGGTTCAATGCAGCCAGGTGCTGCTTGCACCAGTCCACAGCAGACTCACCCACATCTAAATTTCCCGGCTTGGCTGGGGCATGCGGTATATAACCCCCTAGCCACAGGGCTCTATCTCTCATTTCAGCAAACATTGCCTCCTTTTTCTGTTTTGACCGCCCCATCTTTGCAGTCATGCACACAGCAGTGTGTTACGCAGTTCAGCAACACCATGGAACACTGTCTCTTTAAGGCAAAGTCCTTTTCTCTAGCAGGTTCTCCTCACCTGCACACAGATAGTGCAGACATATGCACCAAACAGTTCATATAACTGATGAACTTACTTCAATCGCCGGGATCTCCAATTCTGCCCACTGCATCCTCCGCCATATGTGGGAACTCGCTTCTAAATGGTAAAGCTTCTTCAAAGCACACAGCAACTCGCTTATTTTTCAGGGCCTTTTTAGCCCACTTTTATTTACAAGAAAGTTCAAAACAGAAGTTTCCCACACAGGGGTATCCACCAAACAAAACAATGATTCAGCCTCCTGGCTTACACTCAGCTTGATGTCTGTCTCCTGCAGACTTCTTCAAGACTTATGGCTCTTGCACACCGCTGGCCTCTAGCAGCCCCTTGCTGCTTTTGGCTTCCACCTCTCCTAGGTGAAGCCCACCTGACTTCCAGGCAGTGACCTCCTGTCTTCCAAGTGGAGCCCTCCTGACTCCTATCTGCCGGGGTGGAGCCCAGAACCCTGGTCCTGACTCTATCTAAAGGCCTGCACCCACCTGTGCAATCAGTCTCCTGGCCTATTCCAACACCTGGTCCCAGGATTGGAGATTTCATCCCTCCCAAATCGCTTTGAAATCTCCAGGCTCCAGCTCCCAAAATGGACCTTACAAACAAAGGAGGAAAGTGAAAAGCCACTTTCCTCCATATCAAACCTTTACCCTGGAGCCCCTCAACCTGCCTTGTTGAGAATCCAGGGTGACAGATCGCCACACTGTCACAATATATATACATGATTTGTGCTCCCGTGGTTTTCACGCCCCTCCCAGATGGCGTCAGATTGCCCATCAGTACACCAGTCATCACATTTAACCCAATGATTGCCAGTAGCATGCTCATGCACAATAAACCTCCATTGCTAGTATAGTGTCTGAACGGATCAATATCTTTGATCAGATCTGCACTATACAAGCGTTCACATTAGCATAGTGTCCCCAAAAACTCAGCGTTACCGGGATCAGCCCCGGCACCTGCCAACACCTGCATTTAGCCCCAACACTTCCCCCCCCTTCTCCCCAGCCAGTGCAGTGTCAGTAGGTCACTGTCACTGATACATTGCACACAAAACCGCAGTGTTGGCAGAATCAGGCCTAATCTCTGTTAGCACTTGTCGGTAAATTTTGATGACTCTCATATGCAGCAGAGTGCCAGTACTAGTGCCGCGCTACCTTTTGGTGAACTGGCGAGCACCAGCAGTCTAGTACATCTTGGTCTTTCACATAGATTGTCCCAGGATCAGGCCCTCCTAACCCTCTTGTATTGAACTGTATTGTTGCTGTATTGTCTCCCGTTATATTGTAAAGCGCTGAGCAAATTGTTGGCTCCATAAATCCTGTATAATAATAATAATACCAGCCCTGCAGTATGACTTGGTGACGTGGTGAGTCCCATAAGTTCAGTACAAGCCGGTGCGGTGGCGAGCACAAGTATTGTCCCGCAGCCACCAAGAATTTGCGCACAGGCCTGTAGAGCTCCTAGTATCCTTCCAGATGTGCTTGCAAATCCCGATTGACAGCCCACAAATTCTGCAGCACCCGTACTTCCCCCATTCACTGCCCAACCTGGAATTCAGGTGGAAATAGCAAATTTAACTCCTCCCCTTGATTTTTGGAGCTGTTTTTCACAGAATATCTGTATGCGTTGATTGTGGATCAAAGCATTTTATATGCACAACAATGTATCGCCACCAACCCAAATTCAAACCTTGCCAGACCATTCACATGGAAACCCATTACGGTTTCCGAATTTACTTTTTTGGGGGCCTAACCCTCAACATGGGCAATACTAAAAGAAATGAATTGTGGTTGTATTGGTCTGCAGACCCGATTCATCATATGCCGTGTTCTCTGCTGCCATGGCCAGGCATAGATATGAGAGTATAATGTGTTTTATGCATTTCAATGACAATACACTCTGTCATCCTTGGGGTGACCCTGAATTTGACCGGCTCCACAAAATTCAGCCCCTCGCAAATCACCTTATCCAAAAATTTGCAGATGTCTATACTCCCCAGCAAAACATCTGCGTTGAGGAGTCCCTCATTCATTTTTCTGGCCACCTTCCATTCAAACAATTTCTCCCCAGCAAGCGTGCCAGATATGGGGTCAAGATGTAGAAGACCTGTGAGAGGACAACAGGCTATACTTATAAGTTTCAGATTTACGAGGGAAAAGATAGTCACGTGGAGCCCCCCGGATGTCCAGACTACATGGGGAGCAGTGACAAGATAGTTTGGGACTTGGTGTCATCATTTCTCCATATGGGGTACCACTTATACGTGGACAAGTTTTATTCAAGCGTGCCACTATTTAGACATTTGTACAATCTTGGAACTGGTGCATGTGACACCGTGTGACCTAATGTGTGCCCACCATTAGAAGTGGGTGGATGCAGGGCGGTATATTCTAATGGTGGGCATACCGCACACTTTTTCTGGCAGAGATTTCTTCTCATTTTTGTCATTCAGTCCACAGGCTGCATAGAAAAAAAAAAGAACATATCATATACACCCACAAGGACCAACGATGTACTGGTACATCACTGGATTTGAATGGTTATACCAGGATGATGCTACAGCTGCAGGCATCATCCTGGGATTGTTTTTTTCAGCCAGCAAACGGCTTTCATGTAAAAGCAATCCTAGTGGCTAATTAGCTGCAGGATTGCTTTTACAAGCAGTGGAAGATGATGTCCCCCCTCCCCCGCTGCCTTCCACAGCCTTCTCGGCCAGTCCCGTGTCATCGGGGATACCTGAGAATGTTTCTGCCGGCTGACCATAGAGCTGATTGGAGACCAGAGTCGTGCCAATCATCTCTATAGTCTAAGAATCGGAAACTACGAGCATTTCATCACTTCAGTTTCGCAGGATATAAACAGCGCCATTTGTAAATTGGGAAAGCATCTGATCACCGATCTTGGTGACATGAGATAATGTAAGGAGATATCTAGAGTCTGATAGACCCCAGATTTCTCAACAAAGAATATATGACAATGCCCATTGAAGTTATAGGGGATATTTGCATTCCCTGTTATAGCATTAAAAGTAATAAAAAAAAAATGAAAGGTACAATGTAAAAATAATAAAAAAATAAAAATAACTTAAAAAAAAATAAAAACTCGCCCCTCCCATGCTCGCACACCTGTGTGCACAAGCCTTGACGCTGTGCCGGTATGTAAACAGTGGTTGCACCATGCATGTGAGGTATCGCCGTGAACGTCAGATCAAGGCCAGTAATTCTAACACTAGACCTCCTCTGTACATCTAAAATGGTAGCTTGTAAAGGCTTTTAAAGCGTTGCCTATGGATATTAACAATTGAGTCCTGTCCGTGATACTTTTTTTATTTGCGCTAACATACAATTTTGAGGACAAGCTTTCGGGGAATGTCCCCTTCTTCAAGTCTATGCAGTACTACTCACAAAGTTTTAGCAAAATGTTAGAAGAGATGAAAAAAAAAAAAGAGGCTAGAGATAAGATACAGCCAAAGGGAGGGGGGGAGGGGGGATACTACACTCACACAGAGGGAATCAAGCTACAGCTAATAGTCATAAAACTGTTGGATGATGAGTGAGGAATCCCATGTCCAAATTCAGGCCGTTATCTCTTGTGTCAAGTAGAATTATCATTCTTAGTTCAAAGGTTTTTCTTTCCTGAATGGATTTGAAATTTCCCTTAAGTACTAAAACATTGAGGTCTCCCATTGTGTGGCCTGGTTGTGTGACATGGTGTCCCAGAGGTGTGCAGATATTAAGATATTAAAAATGTTTGCAGTTTGTCACCATTGCACGAGGAATGTGCACTTTTAAAGCATGTCATGTTTGGTATCTATTTACTCGGCATACCATCATCTTTTATATTTTGCCAAATAATTGGCCAATATATTGTGTTTTGTGCATTAAAAGTAAAAAAAGTGTATTTTTTTTTTAAATTTGCTTAGAAAAATCGCTGTGCGAGTACTATGTGCCATAAAAATTTGTAGTACCCACCATTTTATTCACTAGGGTGTCTGCTTTAAAAAATATATAATGTTTGGGGTTTAACTTAATTTCCTAGCAAAAAAGTCAGATTTTTTCATGTGAACAAAAAGTGTCAGAAAAGGCTTAGTCTTCAGGTGGTTAGAAGAGTGAGTGATGTGTGGCATAAACTTCTAATGCTGGGCACAAAACACCCCCACCCCCCAAAATGACCCCTTTTTGGAAAGTGGACACCTCAAACTATTTGCTGATAGGCATGTTGAATCAATAGAAGAATTTATTTTTTTACCACAAGTTTTTGGAAAATTACAAAAACATTTTTTTTTTTTTTACACAAAATTGTCACTTAAATGATTTACTGCTCACACATGCCATGGATATATGTGGAATTACTCCCCAAAATACATTCTGCTACTTCTCTCGAGTATGGGGGTACCACATGTGAGAGACGTTTTGGCAGTCTAGCCAAGTACAGGACCCCAAAATACAATAAGCACCTTCAGGCTTTTAAAGGGCTTTATTTCCTCATTACACTTCCTGACTACCTATAACAGTTTCGGAGGTCCTGAAATGCCAGGATAGCACCAAACCCCCCAAATGACCCCTTTTTTGAAAAGTAGACACCCCAAGTAATTTGATAAGAAGCATGGTGAGTATTTTGCAGATCTCGTTTGTTGCCGCAAGTTTTTGGAAAATGAAGAAAAAAAACAAAACCTATTTTTTCTATTCTTTTTTATATTTCAAAACCTTGTGAGAAAAAATGAGATCTTCAAAATACTCATCATGCCTCTTTTAAATTCCTTGGGGTGTCTACTTTCCAGAAAGGGGTCATTTGGGGGGGTTTGGTGCTATCCTGGCATTTCAGGGCCTCCGAAATTGTGATAGGCAGTGAGGAAGGGAAATGAGGAAGTTACGCACCTTCAGGCTTTCAAAGTGGTCATTGGATTTCAGGCCCCTGTATGTGGCTAGGCTCCCAAAAGGTCTCACACATGTGGTACCCCCATACTCAGGAGAAGTAGCAGAATGTATTTTGGGGTGTAATTCCATATACAGTGAGGAACAGAAGTATTTGTACACCTTGCGATTTTGCAAGTTCCCCCACTTAGAAATCATGGAGGGGTCTGACATTCACATTGTAGGGCATTCCCACTCTGAGGACAGAATTCAGGAAATCACATTGTATGATTTGTAAAGAATGTATTTGTCTCGCACGGCTGAACAGAAGTATTTGAACCCCTGAGAAGATCCGTGTTAATATTTGGTACAGAAGCCTTTGTTTGCAATTACAGAGGTCAGACGTTTCCTGTAGACCTTGACCAGGTTTGCACTGCAACAGGGATGTTGGCCCCCTCCTCCACACCGATCTCCTCTAGATCTGTCAGGCTTCGGGGCTGTCACTGAGCAACACAGAGTTTCAGCTCCCTCCAAAGATGTTCTATTAGATTTAGGTCTGGAGACTGGCTAGGCACTCCAGAACCTTGATATGCTTCTTACGGAGCCACTCCTTGGTTATCCTGTCTGTGTGCTTCGGGTCGTTGTCATGTTGGAAGACCCAGCCACGACCCATCTTCAATGCTCTGACTGAGGGAAGGAGGTTGTTGCTGAAAATCTCACAAAAAATGGCCCCATTCATCCTCTCCTTAATACAGTGCAGTCGTCCTGTCCCCTTCACAGAAAAGCACCCCCAAAGCATGATGTTACCACCCCCATGCTTCACAGTAGGGATGGTGTTCTTGGGATGCAACTCATCCTTCTTTTTCCTCCAAACACGACGAGTGAAGTTTAGACCAAAAAGTTCTACTTTGGTCTCATCTGACCACATGACTTTCTCCCATGCCTCCTCTGCATCATCCAGATGGTCATTGGCAAACTTCAGACGGGCCTGGACATGTGATGACTGGAGCAGGGGAACCTTCCGTGCAATGCATGATTTGAAACCATGACGACGTAGTGTTCTACCGACAGGGACCTTTGACACTGTGGTCCCAGCTCTCTTCATGTCATTGACCAGCTCCTCCCTTGTAGTTCTGGGCTGATTCCTCACCTTTCTTATCATCAGTGATCTCCCACGAGGTGAAATCTTGCATGGAGCCCCAGTCCGAGGGAGACTGACAGTCGTCTTTAGCCTCTTCCATTTTCTAACAATTGCTCCAACAGTTGATCTATTTTCACCAAACTGCTTGGCAATTGCCCCGTAGCCCTTTCCAGCCTTGTGGAGGTCCACAATTTTGTCTCTGGTCTCTTTGCCAGCTCTTTGGTCTTGCCCATGGTAGTAGTTTGCATCTGACTGACTGTGGGGTGGACAGGTGTCTTTAAAGAGCTCAGACAGGTGCTACTAAGTTAGATTCATGAGTGGAGTAGAGGTGGACTTTTTAAAGGCGCAGTAACAGGTCTTTGAGAGCCAGAATTCTTGCTGTTTCTTAGATGTTCAAATACTTCTGTCCAGCAGTTCAAGACAAATAAATTCTTTAAAAAAATCATACAATGGGATTTCCTGAATTTTTTTTTTAATTCTGTCTCTCAGAGTGGGAATGCACCTACAATGTGAATTTCAGACCCCTCCGTGATTTCTAAGTGGGAGAACTTTCAAAATCGAAGGGTGTTCAAATACTTCTGTTCCTCACTGTATACCCATGGCTTGTGTGAGAAATAAATCATTTTGTGTAAAAAAAAAAATGTTTTTGTGATTTTCCAGAAACTTGTGGAAAAAAAATATCTTCCATGCACTCAATATGCCTCTCAGCAGATAGCTTATGGTGCCTACTTTCCTACTGTCCTGGTATTTGGGGGTGTCTGTACTGTCCTGGTATTTGGGGGTGTTTGTACTGTCCTGGTATTTGGGGGTGTTTGTACTGTCCTGGTATTTGGGGGTGTCTGTACTATCCTGGTATTTGGGGGTATTTGTACTGTCCTGGTATTTGTACTGTCCTGGTATTTGGGGGTATTTGTACTGTCCTGGTATTTGTACTGTCCTGGTATTTGGAGGTGTTTGTACTGTCCTGGTATTTGGGGGTGTTTGTACTGTCCTGGTATTTGGGGGGGTTTGTACTGTCCTGGTATTTGGAAGTGTTTTTACTGTCCTGGTATTTGGAGGTGTTTGTACTGTCCTGGTATTTGGGGTGTTTGTACTGTCCTGGTATTTGGGGGTGTTTGTACTGTCCTGGTATTTGAGGGTGTTTGTACTGTCCTGGTATTTGGGGGTGTTTGTACTGTCCTGGTATTTGGGGGTGTTTGTACTCTCCTGGTATTTGGGGGTGTTTGTACTGTCCTGGTATTTGGGGGTGTTTGTACTGTCCTGGTATTTGGGGGTGTTTGTACTCTCCTGGTATTTGGGGGTGTTTGTACTCTCCTGGTATTTGGGGGTGTTTGTACTGTCCTGGTATTTTAGCACCTCAAGAAATGTGATGGGCGGTCAGAAAGTAAAAGCTGTGTAAATTGCAGTATCTATCCCATAGTTTGTAGACGCTATAACTGTCACACAAAGCAATAAATATACACTTATTGGAATTTTTTTAACCAAAAACATGGAGCAGAATACATTTTGGCCTAAATTTATGACAGAATTTAAGTTTTTTTTGGATATTTTTTACGACCAAAATGCGAAAATATAGTTTTTTCAAAAAATTTTTTTTCTTCAAAACTTTTTCTGTTTATAGCGCCAAAAATAAAAAATGCACAGGTGATCAAATGCCACCAAAAGAAAGCTCTATTTGTGTGAAAAAAAGGACATAAATTACATTTATGTACCATATTGCATGACAGCGCAATTGTCCATTAAACTAGCACAGCGCTATATAGCAAAAAAATTACGTAAATTGCAGTATCTATACCATAGTTTGTAGACGCTATAACTGTCACACAAAGCATCAAAATTTTTGGTCTTTTTTTGTTTATAGCATGAAAAATAAAAAGTGCACAGGTGATCAAATACCACCGAAAGAAAGCTCTATTTGTGTGAAAAAAAGGACGTAAAATCGTGGGAGTCGTTTCTGGAGGGTATTGAGTACAGAGTTCTCTGGGAGGACACGCCCAGTCACTTTCAGCTTGTTTGACTCTTTTACCATCTCAGCAAAGAGTTCACCCCATCCGGTGAGTGCGGATAGAGCATTAATCACGGATGATGTGAGCACATTTGTTTGAAGAATTTTGGAGCACGGATTCTTTTGCGATTGAGCACAATTCATATATTTTTGGAAAAACAAAAAAATTTTTGTGGCCTTTATATTTATTTATTACTAAAGACTGGGCCCCTTTCTGAACGTGCTATAAAAGGCCTTAATGGCAGCTTCCACTTCCATACCACCTTTCACTATAACTTGGTGAAGAATTTTGCCTAGTCACCTGACATAGTCTGACAGCTTCTCATTCTCTTGTTGTCAAGTATGCTTGGAGAGATAGATCAACTTTTTGACTCACATAGATTTCTCGAAGCTGCAGTGCATCTTATCATTCTTTAGATTCTAGATTGTGTCTGAATCTGGACCCCGTAGGCTCTTGATCACTCTCTGACTCTTGACATTGTCAGCCCCTTACCACTCCTCGATGGCTTGAATTGAAGACCTTCTAATAGCTTCCCAAACTCAGCCACAAGAGAAACTGAGAGTCCTTTAATGGTCATGGCAGGAGCGGAGGTGGCTACTTTTGGGTCAGATGTGGCTCGCCCAGAGCTTTCTGGATTTGGTCTTGGTCTGCCTAATTGGATTAACTGGACTTCAATTGAATCAGCCAGTTGGAGACTTCCCTCTTGCAGCACAGCAGGAATCCCTTTCTTCCATTCTGTCAGGACACAGGTGAGAAGAGTGTATGGATTTTTCTTCACAGTTAAGGATGAATACTTGTTGGCTATGGACCAACGCTACTGGTGTCTGTCACACCTGTTCTGCAGACCATGTGCCCCCAGGTACACTATACCAATCACCACACAGTTCCAGTTACCCATTTTTTCTTGGGACCACTTACCAGCTGCTGTGGGATCCATGGTTATCTTCTTCTGGCTCATTAAATGACTTACTGGCACATACAGCAGAGGAATCCTGGACCAGCCCCCACATGTAGTGCCTCACCCTCAGGAGCCAATGGTTGATTTTGGTGCTCTGCTCTTGTTTAGCCCTATGTGAGGCCTCAGTCCCACTGACACCACCAGTTTATCTTTCTGTGAACCTTAACAAGCACACAAGAATTAGACTTATAACTCTATGAAAGAATAATAGAATGTATTGAAAAGTTAAAGTCAACCAGCATAAACATAATAATGAGCACACAATTAGATTCACAGGGTCCCTTGCAGAGATTTTAAATTCCAGCATATACTGTGATCCCCAACGGCATAAACTGTAGCTGTCACGTAGCTGATGGGAGGCTGAATTGATGAGGTCGGCCTCACTTGTATCACTAGCCCTGACCCCATTGAAGTTGGAATAGAGGGCGTCTAGGGTCCAGGGGGACAAGAGTGCCAGAGGTTTGCTTGCGGCTCTTGCAGATGATGACCTTGATAGGCAGGATATCCTCTGATTTGGGTACTGTGCTGATAGACCAGGCAGGTACAGTGGGTTGCCAGATGCACAGCAGAGCCAGGTATGCAGCCAGGACACAGGACTGGAGCAGAGTCGTAGGATAGCCAGGGTCATAACAGTCGGTACAGAATCAGGAGGAAAAGCCAAAGTCAGGATCAGAGCCGAAGTCAGGAACCGGGGGGCAGGAGAGTACTCAGAGTTGGGTCAGGAACAAGCCGGGTCAGCACCAAAGGAAACACAAAGGAACAAGCAGGACACAGGGGGAGCTGAAGACCAGTCAGCACTGAATATGGGAAGAGGCGCACCTTAAATAGCCTGGCTGGCGCCAATCTTTGCCGTGTGTGTGCACGTGTGCGTGCATGTGCGCGATCGCTCATTCCTGCGTGCCTGCGCACAACCGGCAATTCTTCTGCAGGACCTCTTTCGCGCATGCGCGTTCCCGATTGTGATCCTTCTTGCTGGAAATCCCTTACAGTAGCTCTCTATATGAGATGATTTGCCCCAAGTGACCACAAAAGTAATAACAGAGATCAGGCTATGCCACTTGAGAGCTCTCAGACAAGGGGACTAGGGTTAGTCCTGAGGAGAAGATATTAAAGTTAAACACAAGTCTGCCTTCAGGATAAAGTTGTCTAACTATAGTCCTTAAAGTGAACCTTCTACCGGCTAGGTTGGGGCCCTTGAAGACATTGGGAGAAGGACATGTCAACTTCTTGCAAGTGGACACCATCAAACGCTCAGCCTAACTGTAGGTCTGTGACCCACTCACCACTCTCTCTGTCTGGAATCCTCCTGTATCGGTTGGCTGAAGTGTTGGAGGGGCCCTCCTTTATTTGCTGACTCTTACTTGTGGCAGGAAAGATGACAACACTCTGGCAGTTCCCCTTTGTGATTCTTTAAGTGGGTCTGAATAGCAGCAGCCTGGTTCACAGACTGGTGATCCAGAAAGGGTACCGGAACAGTTGATGCAACAAAGCCTAGCTTACTCGAGCTTGCTGGGTCAGGGTACATCAGTGGTCAGCATACTGCAGATCAGCGGCTCTTACCACTCCCAGCGAGACACACCAGTCTTTTTTCAGCCACTGGTTGGTGTTCTCCACAACTGCCTTACTCTTTCATGGGATTTTCTATTCTTAAAACGTCTCCGGATCCCAGGCATCACTGGATACTGTAGTCAATAATTCTAATCCCCCTCCAAACTACATCTCCCAGAATGCCGCAGCCCAAAGACAATCACAAGCTAAAAAGCACACCTGCTGCTGCCATCTCGTGGATGAAAGGGAGTCCTGCAGTGCCAGTAACATTACTTTCTGTTACATCCCCATACATTTAACACATCCCCTTTTAGTTGCAC
Source organism: Staurois parvus (assembly GCF_062004578.1). Classification (NCBI taxonomy): domain Eukaryota; kingdom Metazoa; phylum Chordata; class Amphibia; order Anura; family Ranidae; genus Staurois; species Staurois parvus. Next base: position 159,920 of record NW_028318104.1, read on the forward strand.
TGTCATTTGCAATTGAGGGAGGAGTCGGGAAATATTTCCCCAGTTTAGTTGGTACCAGTTACCATTTAGAGAAAATGTTTTGCTTCCACCAGGGACTGTTTTAAGACATTCTAGCTCTCCACGTGCACCAGTCCTCTTGTTCCACAATGGTATTAAACTCCTGCTCTGATGCTAAAAGCTTGTGATAGCCTATTGGGAGAATTAACTTTCTGGGTATAAGATGCAAAAATGGTTCCCCCAGAGCCCAGGTAACACACTAGTTTTCAAAAGCTGTCATAGCACATAGACCTGTGGCCTTTCAATAAACCATTTACTGTAGATAGTGTGAGATTTGTTACCAGTGAAACAATTCTGCCTGAGCCATGTCTAATTTCTCTCTCCTCTCTCCTCATCCCCTTAATAAAATGATGTACCCTATGCAGGCACTTGTTTAACCACCACACAGAGGTACGTTGTTTCGTCAAGACCCTTGTTCCAGCAGGGCAGCGTCTGTGCCCAGGGCAGCCACCCGTTCTTCCTACCCCTTGTAACGGCCCTGTCTGCTGTCGCTTGCTATGGGAGCACTTGTGTGGGCCTGCTCCCAAGCTAGCTCTGTGTGTCAATAGACATCAATGGCCTGTGATTGACAGCAGCGGGAGCCAATGGTAAGTATAAGGAGGGGGCTGGGGGGCTGCATACAGAAAGGTTTTTACCTTGATGTATAGAATGCCTTAAAGTAAGAAACCTTCACCCTTTAGAACCACTTTCACCATACAATGATCTGCTGGAAGCTCTGCCTGTAACACCACAGGTCCCTATGAAGTGTCTCTGCCAGGTTTTATGGATGGAATGTAGGATGTAGCAGAGATACGGAGTCACATGTGTGCCATGCTCCATCACATGTACCGTAGGTGTCCCCTTTCCAAGTCCTATTTCTGAAATTTTCCCTTTATTTCCTTTGTGAGAATGATGATTGGGAAATAAAGAGAAATTATCGGAGGACTGATTTCTGCTCACTTTACTAGTCAATTTCCGCCAACTTCATATAAATGCAGTTTGTCTAATTTATTGATATGCTTCTCTTATTGTTACCAGTAAGTCTCTTTTCATCATCTTTGCTCTGTCTGTATGACTCAACAAAGAGAAAATATAATGCTTTGTCTTCATTTTCACTGTAATATTTTATGAAAATGTACAAATGTTTCTAATGATGTTTTATACATTTTCTGATTACTTGATTCCAGTCTGTGTTTCACCAAAAATAAATGTGATAACTATGGCTTGCATAATACTTTGTCTTCAGGCCCTGCTGGGATTTCTGATAGATAGTCATCTCATGTGCCTATTGACGGCTCCTGCAGAATGAAAATCTTGATGTCTCTCTTTCTGCCAGGAGGGAGGGAGGTGTGCTGTCATTTAATAGCTTATTTGTATAGTCTCCTACTATTCAGGGATGGTCACAGTCAACAGTACAAAAAATGGCCGCTGCCCCAGTCTATAACTGGCCTTCACAGCAAGGAGCACATGGAAGGGTGACGCATGTCAAACAACAAAACAGAACAATTCCCGGCTCTAACTTGCCAGCCAGCCTGCAAACAAACCAAATTAACCTGTCTAGCAGTATGCATTAGAAACAGGGGTTTAGTTAGCACACATTTGTAAATACATGCATAAGCTACAGAGCCACGTCATGGAGCCCCAGTATTCTGTAGTTCCTAACTCTCCAATTTTAAGAGCCCCCATAGTAGAGGCACATGTATTTAATGGATAGACCAAGGTCAGGTGTACTGGGGTGCCATGGTGAGGCTCTGTAGCTTACTGTTTGTACTGTTGAATTGTTGGTCGATGGGGCGCACTGGACACCTTGGCTGCCATTGTGCTACATGCTGGGTGTCCAGTGCGCTCCTGTACCTTTAAGGGGGGGTGGGCTCCCTCAAGTCCATCTACCCTTGGTCTATCCATTAAATACATGTGCCTCTACTATGGGGGCTCTTAAAATTTTAGAGTTAGGAACTACAGAATACTGGGGTGCCATGATGTGGCTCTGTAGTTTACTCATGTGTTTGCAAATGTGTGATAACAACCCATTTCTAACGCATACAGCTAGACAGGTTAATTCGGTTTGTTTGCAGGCTGGCTGGCAAGTTAGAGCCGGGAATTTGTCTTTTTTGTTGTTTGACATGGTCACAGTCAAGCCTATTCACAACACAGCAGTAAGTCAGCCTGGTGAAAACTTAGGGGTATACGTATAAAGCAATGAATATGACATTCAACAAATATTCACTGCAGGTGATTCTCCCTGCTAAATTTGCTTTAAATAACAGTGATTGATTCACCAGCAGTGAAAGATTGGCAAAGTCACATTTACTGCTTTATAAGTATGGCTTCTTGTTCCTCATGCTCACTATTTGCTTTCACTATGGATGAGCAAATCTAGGTTCAGACTGGTCAGCCCCCTGTTCAGCTGGAGCCAAGCATCATACACAGACGTGGTATTTCTATTGCTTCTATATGGCCGCTTCTCTCTGTTAATGGTCACTAAGGAAGCAGTGGGTGCTGGCTCCTGCCATCTTCCTAGGAACCGTTGGCCATGTCCTCATCAACATGGTGACAAGATACTTTGCCAGGGGTGGTATGGTTCTGGCCCACTCTCTTTTGTATGGTTCAGGAGGGCTCCCACCACCTTTCCTGGCCAACCAGGCTGCATGCTTTGATTAAGGGTCTGAAATGGATTTTTAGGGGAAAACCCAAGCGTTTTTTTAGGTGTGAGGTCCCCCCTAAAATCCACACCAAACTCAAACACTGTGTAGGGTGCGCTACAAATAAAAAAAAAAGGTTAACTTGCAGGTTGATGACGTTTCGATACTGACTTCTTTTTTTAAGACATTTCCAATGGTCTCCAAAATATATAGCATGCCTTTGTATGGGTTTTGTGCTTTTTTTTTGTTTAAGAAGCTGAAAATGAAATGTAATTTGCCAGCAATTCTAAAGGATAAGTTCAACTTTTAGTAAAAAATAATAAATGCACATTTTTTGCAGGTAAAAAAAATGTGCATTTATAATTGTTGTCTGCAGGGGCTTGGAAAGCATTACACCATGGTGGTGCAGGTCTCATGCAGATCTGTCAGTATTATTTGCTTGCCCGTACAGGGTGTATGGGATGTACAGGGTGTACGGGGTGTACGAGATGTACGGGGTGTGAGGGATGTACAGGGTGTATGGGGATGTACGGGGTGTACATGATGTATAGGATGTATGGGATATACGGGGTGTACGGGATGTATGGGGTGTGTCACAATGTGCCTTCACCCTTCCCCCTCCTCTCCCCTTGCCGTGTCCTCATCCTGCACACAGCCTCTGAAGCCAGGCTGTGCAGGATGGGGGGAAGGGACCCCTGTGGCAAGGATCACAGCTCATCCAGCAATCTAGGCGGAGGAGCTTTGACCCCCTCCAGGAGACCCCAGTGGCAGATAGCCGACATGTCTCTGCATGCCCCTGGTGGACGCAGCGTGGGCACAGGGGCTTCCCATGCTCTGCGCCCCCCAGTGACAAAGGCTGCGCTCACAAGAAGCGCAGCCCGAGAAAAGGGGGTGTGCCTCATTGCCCTGGCAATGCAGCGCTGGGCCGGCTGTTGCCGGGGCAACCTGGAAGCATCCTGGGAGCTTTAAAAGGCCGGCACAGGAGCTGGCCGGTCTCTTCCTCTCGCTGCTGTCCCTGGGGCCACCGCTGTCTTGGGAAGTCCGGGTGGGGACTGGGCCTCCGCAGCCATCCCCGCTGAGCACTCTACAAGACCCCAAAGGTCAGGACTGTTACCTGCTGCCACTCTGCAATAGCCCAGGGTGGGGGTATCCGCTGCCATTCCCCTAATTCTTTGGGGCCCGGATTATCTACTATGCTGTGTGCTGAGGAGGTTTGCCCCCCTTTTTGTGTTCCTGTCGCCTGCTGTGAGCCAGCACCTACCTGCCGGTGCCGAGAGTGTCCGCAAGCCACCTACCTCCCTGGAAGCCACCTGCTGCTGAACGTCCGCAATTCACCTACCTCCCTGAAAGCCGCCTGCTGCTGAGCGTCTGCAAGTCGCCTACCCCCCCGGAAGCCGCCTGCTGCTGAGCATCTGCAAGACGCCTACCGTGAGTGTTCCTAGAAGCCATGAACTGTCCCTAGTGTGCGCACAGTCCACCCTTGTCATTAACTGTCCCTATTGTGCGCACAGGCCACCCTTGTCATGAACTGTCCCTAGCGTGCGCACAGACCACCCTTGTCATTAACTGTCCCTAGTGTGCGCACAGTCCACCCTTGTCATGAACTGTCCCTAGTGTGCGCACAGACCACCCTTGTCATTAACTGTCCCTATTGTGCGCACAGGCCACCCTTGTCATGAACTGTCCCTAGCGTGCGCACAGACCACCCTTGTCATTAACTGTCCCTAGTGTGCGCACAGACCACCCTTGTCAAGAACTGTCCCTATTGTGCGCACAGGCCACCCTTGTCATGAACTGTCCCTAGCGTGCGCACAGACCACCATTGTCAAAAACTGTCCCTATTGTGCGCTCAGACCACCCTTGTCATGAGCTGCCCCTATTGTGTGCTCAGACTTCCCTTGTTTGAACCGCATGGCATGGCATGCCCTGGGTATAGCTACCTGGACTGCCCCCTTTAGTGCGTGAGCCATAGCTACCTGCTGAGTCCCCGTGAGCCCGATGTCCCTAGAAATCAGGGTGGGTGCTGTGCTGAGGGCAGCCCCCCTAGTCAAGGTCCTGTTGAGTCCCCGTGAGTCTGTTGTCCCTAGAAAGCTGTGTGGGAGCTGCACTGTGGCCAGGCCCCACAGCCAAAGTCCCGTTGAGCCCCGTGAACCCGATGTCCCTGGAAAACTATGTGGGAGCTGCGCTGAGGCCTGGCCACACTGCCAAAGTCCCGTTGAGCCCCGTGAGCCCCATGTCCCTAGAAAGCTGGGTGGGAGCTGTACTGAGGTCAGACCCCCTAGTCAACGTCCTGCTGAGTCCCCGTGAGTCTGTTGTCCCTAGAAAGCTGTGTGGGAGCTGTGCTGAGGCCAGGCCCCACAGCCAAAGTCCTGTTGAGCCCCATGAGCCCAATGTCCCTAGAAAGCTGGGTGGGAGCTGTGCTGAGGTCAGACCCCCTAATCAAGGTCCTGCTGAGTCCCCGTGAGCATGTTGTCCCTAGTAAGCTGTGTGGGAGCTGTGTTGATATCAGACTCCACAGCCAAGGTCTTGCTGAGTCCCTGTGAGCCTGATGTCACCCCTACTGAGCTGTGTGGGAGCTGTGTTGAGACCAGACTCCACAGCCAAAGTCCCGTTGAGTCTCCGTGAGCCTGATGTCGTCCCTAGTAAGCTGTGTAGGATCTGTGTTGAGGCCAGACTCCACAGTCAAAGTCCCGTTGAGTACCCGTGAGCCAAATGTCGTCCCTAGTAAGCTGTGTGGGAGCTGTGTTGAGGCTAGCCTCCACAGCCAAGGTCCCGTTGAGTCCCGTGAGCCTGATGTTGTCCCTAGTAAGCTCTGTGGGAGCTGTGTTGAGACCAGACTCCACAGCCAAGGTCCCGTTGAGTCCCGTAAGCCTGATGTTGTCCTTAGAAAGCTGTGTTGGGGTTGTGCTGAGGTCAGACCCCATCGCCAAGGTCCTGTTGAGTCCCCCTGAGCCTGCTTACTGTGGGTGTCCCTACAGTCCGCATGTCACGGATTGCCATGAACTGTCCTGATTGAGTGTCTTTCATAGTTCAATAAAGCTTTGTGTGTTTACCATCTTCTTTGTGTGTTCTGTCCTACCTACGCTTCCGTCACAGGGTGTATGGGAATGTACGAGGTGTACACAGTGTATGGAGTGTACAGGATGTACGGGGATGTATGGGATGTACAGAGTGTATGGAGATGTAGGGGTGTACGGGGGTGTATGGATGTATGGGGATGTACGGGGATGTATGGAATGTACAGAGTGTATGGGGATGTACGGGGATGTATGGGAATGTACAGAGTGTATGGGGATGTACGGGATGTATGAGGTGTATGGGATGTATGAGATGTATGGGATGTACGAGGTATATGGGGATATATGAGGTGCATGGGATGTATGAGATGTATGGGATGTACGAGGTATATGGGGATGTACGGGGTGTATGGGGGTGTACAGGGATGTATGGGATGTACAGGATGTACGAGATGTATGAGGTGTATGGGATGTACAGGATGTATGGGGTGTACATAGTGTATGGAGTGTACAGGATGTACGAGGATGTATGGGATGTACAGAGTGTATTGGGATGTACGGGGATGTATGGGATGTACAGAGTGTATTGGGGTGTACAGGATGTATGGGGATGTATGAGATGTATGGGATGTATGAGATGTATGAGGTATATGGGGATGTACAGGATGTACGAGGTGTACAGGGTGTACACAATGCATGGGGTGTATGGGATGTACGGGGATTTATGGGATGTATGGGGTGTGCGGGAATGTATGGGATGTACAAGGTGTACGGGGATGTACAAGGTGTACGGGATGTATGGGCTGTACGGGGGGGGAAGGATGTATGGGGTGTATGGGGGTGTATGAGATGTACAGATATGTACGAGGTGTATGGGATGTACAGGATGTACATGATGTATGGGATGTATAGTGTGTACGGGGATAAACGGGGATGTACCAGATGTATAGGATGTATGAGATGTACGAGGTGTACGGGGGTGTACAGGGTGTATGGGCTGTACGGGGTGTACAGGATGTACGGTGTGTATGGGGGTGTATGGGACGTACGGGGTGTACGAGGTGTATGGGATGTACAGGATGTACGGGATGTACAGGATGTATGGAGATGTATGGGATGTATGGGGATGTACAAAATGTACGGGGTGTATGGGGTGTGGGGATGTATGAGGTGTATGGGATGTATGTGGATGTATGAGGTGTATGGGATGTACGAGGTATATGGGGATGTACAGGGTGTATGGGGGTGTACAGGGATGTATAGGACATACTGGATGTACGAGGTATATGGGATGTACAGGATGTATGGGGATGTACGGGGATGTATGAGGTGTATGAGATGTATGGGATGTACGGGGATTTATGGGATGTACAGGGTGTATGGGTGTATGGGATGTATGAGGTGTATGAGATGTATGGGGTGTACAGGGATGTATGGGATGTACGGGGATGTATGGGGTATATGGGGATGTACGAGGTGTACAGGGATGTACAGGATGTATGGGCTGTACAGGATGTACGGGGTGTATGGGATGTATGAGGTGTATGGGATGTACAGGATGTACGGGGTGTACACGATGTATGGGATGTATGGGGATAAACGGGGATGTACGAGGTGCATGAGGTGTATGGAGGTGTATGGGATGTGGGGGATGTACAAGGTGTACGGGATATACGGGGTGCATGGAGATGTATGGGGTGTGGGGGATGTATGAGGTGTACGGGATATACGGGGTGCATGGAGATGTATGGGATGTATGGGGTGTGGGGGATGTACAAGGTGTACGGGGATGTTAAAGGTGTATGGGCTGTATGTGGAGTACAGGATGTACGGGCTGTGTGGGATGTATGAGGTGTACGAGATGTACAGGTTATATGGAGATGTATGGGATGTATGGGGTGTGGGGGATGTACAAGGTGTACAGGGATGTTAAAGGTGTATGGGCTGTATGTGGAGTACAGGATGTATGGGCTGTATGGGATGTATGAGGTGTACAAGGTGTATGGGATTATGACAGAAGCGTAGGCAGGACAGAACACACAGAGTAGATGGCAAACGCACAAAGCTTTATTGAGGCAAACAGATGACAGTCACCGAAAAGGGAAGTTCGCAGGGAGGGCGAATATGCCAGTGCAGGGCAACATGCAAGGACCAACACACTTAAAGTCCAACACTGAGAGCCAAGGGAGAGTCTCTGTAGCAAGTAATCCAACAGGGGGGGTTGGTGTGAGTCTATGTAGCAAGTAATCCAACAAGGGGGCTGGTGTGAGGTCAGCACAAGAACAATTCAAATGAAGCAGGCAGGGAGCATGTACTCACGGATCTCTGGTGTCTAGCAGAAAGTCTTCCCCAGCTGTGGGAGAAGGGGGGTCCTAGGCAGCCTTGTGTCTCTGGCTACAAAAGGTCCCAGCCACAGCCCAGGCTCCTTCCATAGCTACAGAGCGGTGAATACCTCGGGAGCTCTGGCATCAGCTTCTTAAAACTGGTAGGACCCCCTAATCATCTAGGCAACTGGGGGAGGGGGGAGCCCCGGAGGTAGCATGGCTCCAGCTTGTCTTACGAATGTCTTTCATGTTTGCAGGAGGGGAGAGGGGCACGGATGAAAGACGGCAAAGAGAACAGGGACAGAGCAAGGGGCTGAGTGGGGGGAGCAGCTGTGACACTCCTCCCCCTTCCATTTCACAAGTGCCGACAAGGGGGACCCAACCGGGTTCCCTTGAAAGCACTTGTGGGCTCCGACTTAGCTACTGTGGATGTTGTTGGTGGGAAAGATGTTGTTGGCGGGAAAGGACGTCTGCATTTTGGTGTTGGCTTCCCCGTCTATATCGAATGGTGAAATTATAAGGCTGGAGGGCGAGGCTCCACCTAAGGAGGCGCCCATTGTCCCTGGTTCAGCCATGTGAGGGGGTTGTGATCGGTGACGATGGTGAACTCCCTGCCGTACAGGTAGGGCTGTAGTTTCTTTAGGGTCCAGACTATGGCCAGACATTCCTTCTCCACCGTAGCATAGGCAACTTCCTGGTCCAGTAGTTTGCGGCTGAGGAAAGCGACGGGATGTTCCTCCCCAGCCTCGTTGACTTGGCTGAAGACAGCCCCTAGGCCATAGGTGGAGGCGTCTGTCTGCACAAGGAAGTGTCTGTTGTGGTCAGGGGAGGCGAGGATAGGGTTGCTTGCCAGGGCGGCTTTGAGGTCATGGAAGGCGGATTCACAGGACTGTTCTTTCGGCTCAGGTCGGACAGGGGCTGGGCCGTGGAGCTGAAATTAGGCACAAATTTACGGTAATAGCTGGCAGTGCCGGGGAAGGCCATCACTTGCTTCTTGATCTGGGGGGTGGGCCGGTCATAAATGGCCTGAACCTTGGCTGGTTCAGGTTTTAAGTGTCGCCCCCCTACTCTGTGCCCAATATACTGTAACTCAGCCATTCCCAACTGGCACTTGTCTGGTCTCACTGTCAGCCTGGCCCTGCAGATGCGGTCTAGGATGGCCCCCACGTGGGCCAGGTGCTCCTCCCATGTGTCGCTAAAGATGACTATGTCATCTAGGTAGGCGCACGTGAACTCTCGACATTCCTCTAGTAGCTGGTCCACGACCCGTTGGAAGGTGGCGGTGGCATTTTTCATGCCGAAGGACATGACGAGAAATTTGTACAGGCCGAACAGGGTAATAGAGGCGGAGTGCTCAACGCCCTCTTTTGTAAGGGCGATTTGCAAGTAACCCTTGCTGAGGTCTAGGGTGCTAACGTAGCAGGCCCCGGCTAGACGGTCCATCAGGTCGTCTATGCGGGGCATGAGGTAGGCGTGACTGACAGTGTAGTCATTCAACCTCCGGTAGTCCATGCAAAAGCCTGTGGTCCCATCCTTATTTGGAACCAGCACCACTGGGGACTCCCAAGGACTGTGGGAGGGTCGGATGATACCTAGCTGGAGCATCTCAAAGAGTTCGGTCTGGAAGGCCGACTTCACGGATTCGGGGACCCGGTATGGGGCCTGCTGAATGGGTTTCTGACTGTGAGTCTCCACGTTGTGGAGGGCTAGCCCGGTGCGGCTCCGGGTGGCTGAGAAGGCGACGGCCCAGTCCTCATCTGGGCCGTCTGGCAGGGGTTCAGCTGAGCTCCTGTGGGAATCTGATCTAGAGGAGTGGTGACCTTGGTGGCTTGCAGGAGATCGGGCAGGGCTCCCTCATCTTCTCCGCCTGTGGAGGCGGGGCAGGCGGCTAGAGTCCGGTCGTGGTACTCTATCAACACGTTGATGTGGACCGTGCGCTGCTTGCAGTTGTGGGCGTCGAGGCTAATGATGTAGCTAGTCTCGTCTTGCGAAGGACCTTGTAGGGCCCTTCCCAGGTGTGCTGGAGCTTGTTCTGGGGGTTGGGGATGATCTTGAGGACCTGCTGCCCTTCAGTGAACTTGCGACCGCATGCCTTGCGGTCGTACCATAAGTTCTGGCGTGTCTGGGCTGCCCGAAGGTGGTCGTGGGCCATGGTGGCCAGGCGGGTCAGCCTCTCCCGCAGGTCGAGAACGTAAGGAACGGCGGGGGTACCCGTGTCCTCTATCTGCCCTTCCCAGTGCTCCCGAAGCAGGGATAGGGGGCCGCGGACCTTCCACCCGTACAGGAGTTTGAAGGAGGAGAACCCCATTGACTCTTGCGGTACTTCCCGATATGCAAACAGCAGGTGAGGGAGGAGCTTCTCCCAGTCCGCCTCCCCGTCAATGAAGGACCTCAGCATGCTCTTCAGTGTGCCATTGAAGCGCTCGCAGAGGCCAATGGTTTGGGGGTGATAGGGAGTGGTCCAGATCGCCCGTACCCCGCATGTGCGCCAGAGGGATTGGACCACCTCGGACATGAACTGGGTTCCCTGATCTCGCTGGGGAAACCCACCCGGGAGAAACCGGTGACTAGGGCCTCTGCCACTTTAGTGGCGGAGATGCTGGACAGGGGAACAGCCTCGGGGTAGCGGGTAGCGTAATCCACCACTGTGAGAATGTACCACTTTCCGGACTTACTGGGTCGGGTCAGGGGTCCCAGGATATCTACAGCTACCCGCTGAAAGGGTTAGTCAATGATAGGTAAAGGGGCGGAGCGGGGCCTTGGGGTGATCCCCTGGGCGTCCATTCCTCTGACAGATGTCACAGGTCTGGCAGAAGTGGGCTACATCCTGGGTGATACCCAGACAGTAGAAGGCTTGGGTCAGTCGCAGCCCCGTTCTCCTCTTACCCAGGTGGCCAGCTACTGGAATGTCATGGGCTGTCTGGAGTAGTGGGAACCTGAACCGTCTAGGCACTATCAGTTGTTTGGAGCTGGCAGAGGGTTGACCCGGGTGGCTTGGGCCTGCCTCGCGGTACAACAGCCCCTGCTCCCACCAAAGCTGGTCTCCACCCCCTCCTGCCGCCCTATGGCAGCCTGGGTTCTAAACTTAGCCAAGGTGGGGTCTGTGGCTACCTCCCGCTTGAAGGTCTCCGGATCCCAGGTCAGGGGAAGGTCGGGGTCAGGTGGGGGTTCACTCACCGAGTCCATGCTGGGGAAAGGTCCTGTGGTTGCTTCGTCTGTAGGAGGACCTCGACCTGCTTGGCTCCAGGTCACCGCCTCGATGTACTGGCATTGTAGCTCCCCTAGGTCGTTGCCGAGCAGAACATCCACCGGGAGGCTGCCCATGACGCCGATCTGGCACTGTTGCTCCCCAAACCTATAGTCGAGATGTACGGATGCTCTGGGGATATGATGTCTGGCTTCTCCCGCCAGCTCGATGGCGAATCCTGGGCCGGGTTGGATGGCTTCTGGCCAGATCACCCGGGGGTCGGCGATGGTCAAGAAGGCCCCCGTATCCTGAAAACCGGTGGTGGGTTGCCCATCCACCCGCATGACCTGCAGGTGGCGCTGTTTCTGGGCGGGGTATGTAGCCTCCAGGGGATGGACACTGTAAACCCCCCGGGAGTGGTTGTCTTCTGGGAAGATCATCCATTCACTGGGAGGCGGGGCAGTGGTTCTTCTGCGGGATGAAGCTTCAGGTAGTGGACCGGGCGAGGGAAGCGGTGGCTTCGGGAGGTGGGGCAGTTGGCTTGGAGGTGCCCCGGCCTTTTGCACCCGTAGCAGCGGTGGTCCATGGGGGTGCCCATGAACCGGGCTCTGGGTGGTGGTCCTGCAGAGTTGGCAGTGGTAGGTGGGGGGCCCATTTTGGCAGAGGTGGTGGGGGGCGGGGCCCTTGGCAGCTCAGGTGCCCGCCGTTTCCAATGTGGTTTGATGGCCAGGATCTTGTCGGCCAAGGCAGCGGCCTTTGCAAGGGTGGTAGGGGCTTTCTCTCTTACCCATCCGCGCACCTCCACCGAGCATTGGTTGTAGAATTGCTCCTTCAGAAATGCTTGGATGATTTCTTCTGCGGTGTGGGCCTGTTCCCCCTCTAGCCACCTCTGACAGGACTGCAACATCTTGTGCGCATACATCCGATAGGACGGCTCCGCATGGCAGGGCAGGTCACGGAAGCGCACCCGATGCACTTCTGGGGTCAATGCATAATACTCCAACATAGTCTGTTTGACCCAGGCGAAATCCCGGCCATCCACATAATCCAGAGTGAGGTAGGCCGCAGCTGCACCCCCTTCTAGCAGACCCACAAGGTGCCGTATCCAATCCGTGCTTGGCACCTCTATGAGCTGTCACTGCTGCTCAAAGTCCTGAAAGAACCCCTCCACATCCCCGGCGGCTTCGTTGAAGGGTTTAATGTCCTTGCGGCTGACCCGGGGAGGAAGGTAATCTGCGGCCCTGGGGCTGGAAGGACAGCTTAGCTCACGGTGGCTCCCTTGGCTCTCTCTTTCATGCGCCCTCCGGTTAGCCTCTCGCTTGTCCTCTGCCATGGCGTCTGACCCCAGCAGGGCCATCTCTTTCTCCACCAGAGTAAGCCAGGGGCTCTTGGGCCCTGGGTCATGGCATGCTGGGGAGGCTGGGGTTGGCCTGCTCTTCTCCCTTGCTGGGGCATCCTGGGAATCAGCTCCCTCAATGGCTGCAATCAGATCCTCTTTGGCTAGGCTCTTCCAGGTAAGGGACAGCTGCTCAGCCCTCTCCTGCAGATATGCCACAGTCCACTTCTTGTATTAAGTGGGCCAGGCCTGTTCCCGCATCCGCTGGCTTTCTCTGTCTACCATCTCCTCAGTGTCCTGATCCCACCACTGCCAACCAGTATGACGGAAGTGGTTAATTAGCCGGGATAAGCTGCACTAGAGAGTTGAAGGTCTTCCCTATCATCAGGGCCAGCTCCAGGGAACATGTACAGCATTGCCACTCAGAAGAAAAACAAACAAACCATAGTGCTCTCTATTGAATTCTTAAAACCAGATTGCTTATTAAAAAGCCACTCAAAATCCAAGGAGCACCTTTGGCCTTTAAAGGAACATAAACTATGCATGTCATTTCCTGACTACCTTTCACATTTGTGGAGGCATTATAGCACCAAGACAGAGGAAACACCTACAAAATTACCCCATTTTGGAAAGCAAATGTCAGGTTTCTATGGTAGTGAGTGGTAGAGTGCTAGAAATCCAACTCGGGGTTCCCAGTCTGCTTCTTCACCAGGTCCCCTAATGGTGGGGATGGACTTGCAGCAAACTGGAACCGGGTATGCCCAGCTGATGAAGCAAAGTCCACTCGCATGTGCAAAGTACAGATGGAAGGAAACAGAAGAGGATCCAAAGAGACATGCTGAACTCAGGAAAATGGTAGACAAAGCTGGGGTTGGTACAGGGGTAGTCAGGCACAGAATACAAGTGTATATAAGAAGCAAAGAGAGGGCGCACGGGCCTAGTGCATTACCTTTATAAATTAGATTTATTATAAATAGTAAAATACTCACAAGAGAAATAAAATCAAATGCAAAGCATGTCGCAAAGGATGCAATGTGGTCCACAACCCCTGGAAGTGGTCTGGTGGGGGACTGTAGACCTCTAGATAGCTGGTGGCTGACGCGTTTTGAGGTTGTACCTCTTCTTCAGAGCCAGTGGACACTAGGTAATGCACTAGGGCCGTGCGCCCTCTCTTTGTTTCTTCTATACAGTTCTCTTTGGATATTCCTGGTCCATTGAGGGCAGCAAGGCTTGCATTCCTTTCAGACTCATGTAGGGATTTTGATATTGTGGAGTCCACTGTCCAGCGCAGGAGTACATGCATTCGGTTGCATTATTCTTCCTTACAGAATACAGTGAGTAACAGAAGTATTTGAACACCCTGTGATTCTGCAAGTTCTCCCACTTAGAAATCACGGAGGGGTCTGAAATTCACATTGTAGGTGCATTCCCACTCTGAGAGACAGAATTTAAAAAAAAATTCAGGAGATCACATTTAGAGATGAGTGAATCGAACATGACGAAGTGGAATTCGTTCCGAAGATTTGGAAAAATTAGATTCGCGACGAATCCGAAGATTAGCAAACTTCGGATGCACGAATCGAATTTTCCCAAAAATGGCGGCGACATGTGTGGCGACAGGAGAAAATGGACAGAGAAGATGGGGCGGGGATCTCTGGGAAGGCGTGCAGACAAGGCGCGCTGACCCATAATGCATTCATGAGTCATGAATCATGACATGTGATCGCATTAGCCAATCAGCAGCCAGCCAGCCAGCACTGTGTAATGGTGGAGCTATAAATCGCGGCCATCTTAGAATTCTCCATTAGCCTCCGGTCATTCAAGAGAGACAGACCTGTCTGTATTAAGGGACAGAGTTAGGGCCACAGAGACTTTAGGGCCACAGAATCGTTACTCAGGGACACAGAATTGTTACTCAGGGACACAGAATCGTTACTCAGGGACACAGAATCGTTACTCAGGGACACAGAATCGTTACTCAGGGACACAAAATTGTTACTCAGGGACACAGAATCGTTACTCAGGGACACAGAATCGTTACTCAGGGACACAGAATCGTTACTCAGGGACACAGAATCGTAACTTAGGGCCACAGCTATCAAAGAATCGAAAATTTAAAGTGACATACACCCTTTTTTTTTTGGTGGCTGTCGTGCACAGTTGGTGCTGCAGTTTGCCGATTGTGCAAAATAAACTGACTTTCTGCTTCACAACCACTATTGTACGTTCAAAGAGTTAAATCCATTTACACGCCGGCTGGCGGTAATATTTTTTGGGTGATTAGTGCATTCCAGTGACACAAACGTACAGTTTCCAGCCAACGGCAAGCAGCAATTGACCGATTGTGTACAATAAACTGACTTTCTGCTTCACAACCACTATTGTACGTTCAAAGAGTTAGATCCATTTACACGCCGGGTGGCGGTAATATTTTTTGGGTGATTAGTGCATTCCAGTGATATAAACGTACAGTTTCCAGCCAACGGCAAGCTGCAATTGACCGATTGTGCTAAATAAACTGACTTTCTGCTTCACAACCACTATTGTACGTTCAAAGAGTTAAATCCATTTACACGCCGGCTGGCGGTAATATTTTTTGGGTGATTAGTGCATTCCAGTGACACAAACGTACAGTTTCCAGCCAACGGCAAGCTGCAATTGACCGATTGTGCTAAATAAACTGACTTTCTGCTTCATAACCACTATTGTACGTTCAAAGAGTTAGATCCATTTACACGCCGGGTGGCGGTAATATTTTTTGGGTGATTAGTGCATTCCAGTGACATAAACGTACAGTTTCCAGCCAACGGCAAGCTGCAATTGACCGATTGTGCTAAATTAACTGACTTTCTGCTTCACAACCACTATTGTACGTTCAAAGAGTTAAATCCATATACACGCCGGGTGGCGGTAATATTTTTTGGGTGATTAGTGCATTCCAGTCACATAAACGTACAGTTTCCAGCCAACGGCAAGCTGCAATTGACCGATTGTGTACAATAAACTGACTTTCTGCTTCACAACCACTATTGTACGTTCAAAGAGTTAGATCCATTTACACGCCGGGTGGCGGTAATATTTTTTGGGTGATTAGTGCATTCCAGTGACATAAACGTACAGTTTCCAGCCAACGGCAAGCTGCAATTGACCGATTGTGCAAAATAAACTGACTTTCTGCTTCACAACCACTATTGTACGTTCAAAGAGTTAGATCCATTTACACGCCGGGTGGCGGTAATATTTTTTGGGTGATCAGTGCATTCCAGTGACATAAACGTACAGTTTCCAGCCAACGGCAAGCTGCAATTGACCGATTGTGCTAAATAAACTGACTTTCTGCTTCACAACCACTATTGTACGTTCAAAGAGTTAAATCCGGTTTTATTTTTGGGGTGCTTATTGAATTAAAGAGTATGTCAGACAACACGCAGAGGAGTGGCAGAGGAGGCAATGTTTCAGGAGCGAGCAGACGTGGCAGCAGAGGAAGGGGTCGAGGCAGCACTAGTCGCAGCCAGAGGCCAGTGCTCCCGGTGCCATCCAGCGGTCGTGTCTCCACCGACAACCCTGCCGTCATCGATTGGTTGACTCGGTCGTCTTCCTCTTCCCAGGTCACCTCTGACACCTACAGCCAACGGTCGGTGGGTACGTCAGACACAACCGTTAGTTGGCATGGCCCGGGAGCAAGCCCACTGAAATCACGTGTCCTCGACCTGCCCCTGTCCTTTGGTGTTCCCTCACCAAGCGAAGTATCGCATGCTGTGGGCTCAGCCCCACTGTACAGTGAGGAAGAGCTAACAGAGGGCGGTCAGGAACGGGGGGAGACATTCGCCTCTTCAGCAGCCAGGCGAAGAAGTACTGGCGAGGAGAGTGGCTCGGTAGCCGGTCTAGAGACAGGTCTGTCTCCTGACCCACACGCAGACGAGGGGGCTAGTAGTGACGCGGAGACCCTAATTGATGATGATGAGGCTGATCGCACTTGGCAGCCTCGTCGTCATCAGGCTATTGCTTCCGCATCATCAGGAGAAGAGGGTGCCAGCTTGCCAGCGAGCAAAACAGTCGGTGGGTTGCCCAGGAGGCAGCAGGGTCGCAGCAGTGTCAGTGGAGCCAAACGGCCACGGAGTAGAGCACCAGCTCCACTGCAGCCTACCACCACGGCCAGTAGTGGTGCCGGTGTGCACGGAGGAAGTAGCAGTCAGCCAGTGAGGAGTAGCGGGGGCAAAGTTTCCTACTCGGCGGTGTGGCAATTTTTCGTCAAGCCGCCCGAGGAAGTAAACGTAGCCGTATGTCGACTATGTGGCCAGAAAGTCAAGCGTGGCCAGGGGGCCCATGTTGGGACTACAGCGTTGCGTCAGCATATGCAGCGTCGCCATTCGGTGGCCTGGGAAAACCGTGATAAAGATACGGCGGTTCTGCCTGCCCCAGCCCCCGCTCCATCACCCGCTCCGTTACTTGCTCCGTCACCCGACGTCAATCGCCCTCTATCAGCCAGTCAAGGCTCCAACACCTCTGCTGAGGGGAGTTGTCTCTCTTTGGCATCTTCCGCTCGTTCAGATGCTCCTTCTCCTGCTACTCCTCTTCACGGATTCCGTCAGCAGTCTTTCTTGGAATCCGTTTCCAAGAGACAACAGTTTGCGAGCACGCACCCGACGGTGCCAAAAAGGCAGTGCCAGCCCTGCATTCACATGTAGAAGAGATGGTGGGCCAGTCTTTGAGCATGTCGGTCTCTGCCAAAGTGCACGGCAGCGCCGACGTGTGGAGCTGTAACTACGGTCAGGGACAGTACATGTCATTTACGGCCCACTGGGTGAACGTGGTGCCGGGACAGCCGCACCAGCAACTTGGACAGGGCACGCCGCTTTTGCCTCCACGTTTGCACGTCCTTGGTCCACAAAAGATGTCCGCCTCTACCACCTCTTCTTCCGCCGTGTCCTCAGCCGCCACCCCCGTGCCAAGTCCCATTACCCGACCGGCATATCACATGTGCAGGGCGCAACGGTGTCACGCTGTGCTGCACCTGGTATGCCTTGGCGAACGTAGTCACACAGGGGAGGAACTTCTGAGTGTAATGAACAGAGAAATCGACAGATGGCTGTCTCCGCGCAAACTGAAAATCGGAACCATGTTAACCGACAACGGAAAGAGAGCATGGTGTCTGCTCTGCGTCAAGGAAGGTTGTGCCATGCGCCATGCATGGCTCACGTGTTCAGTCTGGTTGTCAAGCGGTTCCTAAAATCCACCATCCCACTGCAAGACATCCTTAAAATGTCACGTAAACTTTGCATGCATTTCAGCCATTCCTACACCGCAAAGCACACCCTCCTTGAGCTGCAGCGGCAGAACGGAATTCCACAGCATCGCCTGATCTGCGACGTTGCAACAAGGTGGAATTCAACCCTACATATGTTAGACCGCCTTTACGAACAGCGAAAGGCCATCACCGATTTCCTGATGTTACAAGCGGATAAAGGTACTCCCCTGTGTAACTTAGATGTCAGCCATTGGCAGCTCATGCGTGACACCTGCCGCTTGCTCAGGCCCTTTGAGGAGGCCACGCTATTCGTGAGTCGGCAGGACTATGGGATGAACGACGTCATTCCTCTGTTGCACGTCCTGGAACAAATGCTGTTAACAATGGCTGGTCAGGGTGCGGTAGACGTGGCGCACAGATCTCAACGCCACATGACCCCTGTGGGGGCAGGACAGGAAGAAGAGGAGGAGGTAGAGGAGGACATTGGTGCTCAGGAATTATTGAGTGAAATGGGTGGTTTTTCCACTCAGCGGACAGGAGTGGAGGAGCAGGAGCATCTGGTAGAGGAGGAGGAGGAGGAGACAGAGGACCCAGACGCACCGTGGCAGTATGCTGTGGAGATGGAGGCAGGGAGTCCCTCGCATTCCTTGGCACAAATGGCCCATAGCATGCTCGGTTGCTTGCGTAGCGACAGCCGAATAATAACCATCAGACAGAGGGATGACTTTTGGCTGTCCACCTTGTTGGACCCTCGCTACCGTTCAAAAATGGTGGCCTTTTTCACACCTGCTGAGAGGGAGGCCAAAATAAAGTACTATAAAAACCACCTATGTAGTCAGTTGGTCTCTGCCTTTGTGCGCCAACGTCCATCCTCAGACACTGTGGGCCCTGTGCGCTCGCGTTCCGCTGCCATGGCAGCAGGGGAGGGGTGGGGTGGTAGGAGCAGTGGCAGCACCACCAGCAGCGGCTGCCTCAGTCTGCAGTCGATGATGAGTAGCTTTCTTCACCAGCGCAGTGAGGAAACTACTAACCAGCCACAGCAGCAGCAGCAGCATCAGGTGGACCTGGAGCAGGAGCTCAAACAACAGGCTTGGGCCTACTTGGACAGCACCCTGCCAACCGAGGTAGACAATCCCCTTGACTACTGGGCAATGAAACTTGACCTTTGGCCCCAACTAGCTGAATTTGCCCTTGAAAGGCTGTCATGCCCGGCCAGTAGCGTGGCATCGGAGCGCGTGTTTAGTGCGGCAGGAGGTATTGTAACTCCGCGGAGGACACGACTGTCCACCCAAAGTGTGGAGAGACTCACGTTTGTGAAAATGAATCAGGCGTGGATTAGTCTGGATTTCAAACCACCAGTTCCTGACACAACTGACCTAATAACCTAGCCATTCAGGCCGCTCCCTGAACACCTCGGGAATTGCTTTGTATATCTGTCGCCTTAGAGGCCGCTGTCTGAACAGCTCATGAATGAATTGCTTTCTATATCTGTCGCTGGACAGCTGATGAATTGATTTGTATATATGTACTTATTGTCCGCTGTCCGGACAGCTCATGAATTACTTTTTGTATATAGCCTTCCAAACCACTCTCAGAATAAGTCATGATATTCATGCTGTGTATAGCCTTATAGGCCGATGGTCAATCAAGTCATGATAGTTATAGTGTGTATAGCCTTATAGGCCGCTGTCTTTACAACTTTATAATTCCATGCAGTATATAGCCCTATCGGCCACTTTCTGGCATCCAGTTGCTGTAGCCCCCATCACCACACTGTGCCACGGGCCCCTGTACCGCCTTCTCATACTGCTGCCAGATCCATCCTCTGCCATGTGCGTCTTTGTCGTCTGCTCACGCTGCTGGGTCCCAGTTTTAAACCTAGGCCTGTGTATGGCTTCCGAATACTGCTGCCTCCACCGCCACCCTGCGCCATGTGCCTCTGTCGTCTGCTCACGCTGCTGACGGCTTCCGCTTTTTAAACTAGTCCTGTGTATGTCTTCCGAATACTGCTGCCTCCACCGCCACCCTGCGCCATGTGCCACTTTCAGGTCTCCTTACACTGTTGGTGGGTTCCATTTTGTGATAGGGTGCTGTATGGCCTTCCATTGCTGCTGCCTCCACCGCCACCCTGCGCCATGTGCCTCTGTCGTCTGCTCACGCTGCTGACGGCTTCCGCTTTTTAGCCGAGGCCTGTGTTTGGCTTCCGAATACTGCTGCATCCACCGCCACCCTGCGCCATTGTCTCTGTCGTCTGCTCACGCTGCTGACGGCTTCCGCTTTTTAACCTAGGCCTGTGTATGTCTTCCGAATACTGCTGCCTCCACTGCCACCCTGCGCCATGTGCCTCTGTCGTCTGCTCACGCTGCTGACGGCTTCCGCTTTTTAAACTAGTCCTGTGTATGTCTTCCGAATACTGCTGCCTCCACCGCCACCCTGCGCCATGTGCCACTTTCAGGTCTCCTTACACTGTTGGTGGGTTCCATTTTGTGATAGGGTGCTGTATGGCCTTCCATTGCTGCTGCCTCCACCGCCACCCTGCGCCATGTGCCTCTGTCGTCTGCTCACGCTGCTGACGGCTTCCGCTTTTTAACCGAGGCCTGTGTTTGGCTTCCGAATACTGCTGCCTCCACCGCCACCCTGCGCCATGTGCCTCTGTCGTCTGCTCACGCTGCTGACGGCTTCCGCTTTTTAACCTAGGCCTGTGTATGGCCTTCAATTGAAGCTGCTTCCGCTCCGCCACTCTGCCATTGGACTCTTGATAGTCGTCTCCCCACGCTGCTGCTGGGGGGACTTTTTAACATAGGCCTCTGTATGGCCTTCAATTTTAGCTGCTTACGCTCCGCCACTCTGCCATGGGCCCCTGTACCGCCTCCTCATGCTGCTGCCAGGCCCGTAATCTGCCATGGGCCCCCGTACCGACTCCTCATGCTGCTGCCAGGCCCGTAATCTGTCATGGGCCCCTGTACCGCCTCCTCATGCTGCTGACAGGTCCAGAGTGTGTCATGGGTCCCTGTACGGCCTCCCATTGCTGCTGTCTCCATCGCCACACTCTGCCATGTGCCACTTTCAGGTCTCCTCACACTGCTGGTTTCCATTTTGTCATAGGGTGCTGTATGGCCTCCCATTGCTGCTGCCTCCACCGCCACACTGTGGCTCCACACTCTGGTTTTGGCCCCGTGACTGCCCAAATGAGTGAAGTGTGCGGTGATTCTAAGATCGACGGCACTCATCTGCATGTCATACTGACTGACAGTATTATTTCTCTTCCCCAGCAGACTCCAAGGGCATTTAAATTAAAGGTACAGTGTTCTGCACTAATATAAAGGCTCTCTGAAGCCTAGAAACACCCTTTTTATAAGTAAAATTCACAGCGAATATATTCGGCACAAAGCGAATTTAATCGGCGAATTCGGTGAATCAGCCGAACCGAATTTTTGAATAATTCGCTCATCTCTAATCACATTGTATGATTTGTAAAGAATGTATTTGTCTTGCACTGCTGAACACAAAGAATTTGACCATCTAAGAAACAGCAAGAATTCTGGCTCTCAAAGACCTGTTGCTGCGCCTTTAAAAAGTCCACCTCTACGCCACTCATTAATCTAACTTAGTAGCACCTGTCTGAGCTCTTTAAAGACACCTGTCCACCCCACAGTCAGTCAGGCGCCAACTACTACCATGGGCAAGACCAAAGAGCTGTCAAAAGACACCAGAGACAAAATTGTGGACCTCTACAAGGCTGGAAAGGGCTACGGGGCAATTGCCAAGCAGTTTGGTGAAAATAGATCAACTGTTG
The DNA here is from genome assembly GCF_062004578.1 of Staurois parvus. Taxonomy (NCBI): domain Eukaryota; kingdom Metazoa; phylum Chordata; class Amphibia; order Anura; family Ranidae; genus Staurois; species Staurois parvus. The sequence goes on from NW_028318104.1 coordinate 181,506, forward strand.
GAGCAATTGTTAGAAAATGGAAGAGGCTAAAGACGACTGTCAGTCTCCCTCGGACTGGGGCTCCATGCAAGATGTAACCTCGTGGGGGATCACTGATGATAAGAAAGGTGAGGAATCAGCCCAGAACTACAAGGGAGGAGCTGGTCAATGACATGAAGAGAGCTGGGACCACAGTGTCAAAGGTCCCTGTCGGTAGAACACTACGCCGTCATGGTTTCAAATCATGCATTGCACCTAAGGTTCCCCTGCTCCAGTCATCACATGTCCAGGCCCGTCTGAAGTTTGCCAATGACCATCTGGATGATGCAGAGGAGGCATGGGAGAAAGTCATGTGGTCAGATGAGACCAAAGTAGAACTTTTTGGTCTAAACTTCACTCGTCGTGTTTGGAGGAAAAAGAAGGATGAGTTGCATCCCAAGAACACCATCCCTACTGTGAAGCATGGGGGTGGTAACATCATGCTTTGGGGGTGCTTTTCTGTGAAGGGGACAGGACGACTGCACTGTATTAAGGAGAGGATGAATGGGGCCATTTTTTGTGCGATTTTCAGCAACAACCTCCTTCCCTCAGTCAGAGCATTGAAGATGGGTCATGGCTGGGTCTTCCAACATGACAACGACCCGAAGCACACAGCCAGGAGAACCAAGGAGTGGCTCCGTAAGAAGCATATCAAGGTTCTGGAGTGCCTAGCCAGTCTCTATACCTAAATCCAATAGAACATCTTTGGAGGGAGCTGAAACTCTGTGTTGCTCAGCGACAGCCCCGAAACCTGACAGATCTAGAGGAGATCGGTGTGGAGGAGGGGGCCAAAATCCCTGTTGCAGTGCAAACCTGGTCAAGGACTACAGGAAACGTCTGACCTCTGTAATTGCAAACAAAGGCTTCTGTACCAAATATTAACACGGATCTTCTCAGGGGTTCAAATACTTCTGTTCAGCAGTGCGAGACAAATACATTCTTTACAAATCATACAATGTGATTTCCTGAATTCTGTCTCTCAGAGTGGGAATGTCCTGCAATGTGAATGTCAGACCCCTCCATGATTTCTAAGTGAGGGAACTTGCAAAATCGCAGGTTGTTCAAATACTTCTGTTCCTCACTGTACAAGTGATACAAGGAAAACAAGAATCACAGAGAAACTAGGAAGTTGCTCAGGCGACGCCAGCTGCACTGAGCATGCCTATATACAGGGGAAGCAGGACAGGAAGTGATAGAAGGGAAGGGGATATAAATCCACAGTAGAGCAGGCGATGCCCATAGGTGAACACAGAAGACAGCAGCGCATGTGAATGAAATCGCAGGTTCAGCAGAACCACTGGAGCAAGGAGGTAAGAATTTCACAAACTGGAACTACAGCCTAGACTGTGACAGCGACAGTGCTGTGAAAAAGTATTTGCTGCCTTCCTGATTTTTTTTTAACATATTTGTCACACTTAAATTATTCAGATTATCAAACAAATTTTAATATTACACAAAGATAACCCGAATAAATACAAAATGCAGTGTTTTAAATTATGATTTCATTTATTAAGGAAAAAAAGCCGTCCAAACCCACCTGACCCAATGTAAAAAAAGTAATTGCCCCCCCATGTTAAATCATGAATGTACTGTGATTAACCACATTTTGAGAAAGCTGAGTTACATTTGCCACACCAAGGCCTGATTACTGCCAGACCTGTTGAATCAAGAAATCACTTAAATAGACACTGTCTGACAAAGTGAAGCATGCTAAAAGATCTCAAAAAGCAAAACATCAAGTCATGATCCATGATTAAATAACAGACACGGTCAGAATAGCACCAGTTGCACAACTCCCGATGTGCACAGGACAATGTCTTTTGGCACACTGACTTATGAAGGTCGGTGCTCCCTGTGACTGTGCATGCAGCCTTGTGCTGCCATCTGTTGGCGTGTTATAAAACTGGTCTTGAAACTTTTTGATACCTTGTAGAAGAGAAGAGAAATAAACAAAAGAATAAAATAGAAATTTGAATTTTGAAAAGAATACATTCAAATTAGAATTCAAAGCTTTTCGATTTGGTCGAATTAAATACAGTTTGAACGAATTTGTAAAACTTCAAACGAATTTGAAAATGAAAAATCTAAACTAATAATAAATATTGTGTATACGGGGCTTTAGTTTTGTGGGCTGTGACCAAACTGTACTCTCAGAAGTAACCATTTTCATTTTTAAAACCTCTCATTATCTGGCAGTGTTGACATTGAAGAGTACAAAAGCATCTTGGCGATGATTACTGCTGTCAATGAGATAAACCAGAACCCCGATCTCCTGCCCAATGTCACCCTGGGCTATCATATATTTAATACTTGTTCTGATCCAATGAAAACTTTGGGATATGTCATGAAGATATTGTCTGGAGAGAAGGAAGCTCCCAACTATTACTGTAAGGGAGACGGAGAAGTGGCCGGTTTTATTGGTGACAGTACTTTCTATTCGAATAATGCGATGGCCCAATTGCTCAGTGTGTATCGGTATACACAGGTAAGTGATCACTTCTATATATTATGTATGTGTAGCGCTACAACAACATGGATGGGAAACATCAGCAACAGCTAATTTAAAGAGCACCGAGTCCCCTTCATTGTATCTCCTGAGACCCCAGATGAATCCTTCCTCTTGCACCCGGCTGTCCTGAGGGTATCTCTTGGCAAGGCATTCTAAGATCTGCAATTAAGTAGTCCCAGATGAGAAGAAGTTGGGTGTTGCACCTGACCGCCCGCTCCCTTTTGTGGAGGAGTTCTCATACTGTCCTGTCCTGTAGCTCAATGGGTTGGTAGCTGCTTTCAAGCCTTACGCTGGGCTAGCTCCTTCCCTGCTGACAGGTTGTCCTCCCTAGGAGACTTGTGGCACAGTGGAGATCCTTCTGTTCAGCATCCAGCCAGTAGGTAGGCTCCCCTCCCTGGGGCCTTCTCCCAGGCTCCGCACTCCAGCGCCTTCTCAGTCCATCTTCCACCTGACTCGACTCCAACAATAAACCCTGCTGCTCAGGCTCTGCCACATTTAAGGGCTGTCCTTGACCACACTACCTGGCCTCTTGCCTGGGGATTGGCCAAGTTCCCCTAAATATGCAAATCTGGGCCTACTCCCCTCCTCCGCCCCTCTTCCAGAAAGTGCCAGAAGTTTCTGGAAAGATGGGAGGACTCCAGAAGCCCTGACCTGTAGAGCCTCCCAGCTTGTCCTAAGGTGAACTCACTACCTCATTCCCAGGCTATCTCATCCCAGGCCGCTTCTCTAACAAAAATCCTATCTAGCTAGCCTAGAAGGGGCTACATATGTATTATGGTGTGTTCAATAGATGGCTCTGTACAGTATGGGTGGGATATTTTAGAATTACTTTTCCAGAATGAGTGCAGATCAGTATACCAGAAATGTGAACATTGGGTGTACACAGAGCATTGCAACTTGGGGGGATTATTCAGTGATTATTATCCACAAATCCTTCTTGGTCCACCATTTTTCTTAACAGGTTTAGTTGCTTGAATGAGAGAACACTCCAGATGGCATGAACTCAGCATGTTCGTTTGGTAGGTTTTTAGAATTGCCTTTGGATCCAGTGCCCAAAATTTTAACTCAGCAATAAGGAGCTGTAAGAAAATAAGCTGTGCCATTTGTGGAAGTCTCCTTTATGTAGTTGTTTTAACACCAGTCAGAATTGTATGTATCTGGACCTTATTGCATTGTGTGTGGAAGATCTATACAGGAAGTATTTTAACTCAATAGAGTAGTCAGTCAGTCATTTCGCATCCTCACCGGGTGCCACCATTGTTTCTAAATGGAAGCTCACCATCCATGAATGTTAGCTTTAAAAAAAGTCTATCCTGAACTGTGAATGAGGAGACAGGCGTAGGCCTATCAGGGAACAGGTGTGGGTTCCCGTTAGGAGAGGTGATCCACTCAAGAGAGAGCAGTCCATTCTGGAAGAGAGATTCCATGCTCATCAGGCTGAAGGGGTCAAGGCAGCTAAACAAGTCTGAGAAAGCCAGGATGACTAGACAAGTCTAGAGGATTGAGGGAATCTGGTGGTCTGAGAGGAGTGAGAGAGCCTGGAGTGCCAGGAGATCCCAAATTAAGAGGCCAGGGAGTGGGCCTGTGCAGCAGGGTGCTGTAACTACAGACTGACTGAGCAAGGAGAGCTAGGTGAAATGGTCACAGTGAGGAGAACGTTGGTACTGCTAAAGAGGGAGCCAGGTGTTACTAGTTTTGATGATAGAACCCCTGCAAGGGCAAGTTTACTGTTGAACCTTTACTTTGGGGTTTAATAAAAGTGGACCAACAAGCCTTAAAATGAAGTTTTGATTAGCACAAAAATTACTACTATCACTGAAATAATCATCCCCCAAGATCGTACTCAGTAGAGTAGTCAATGACTTCCATCACATTAATCATCCTCATGAGGTGCCATCAATATTTCCAATTTGAAATCTTACCATCCGTGGATGGAAGCTTTAAACAAAGTCCATCCCTCACCTTGAATACCTTGCAGGTGACATATAGAGATGGTGGGACACAAGTGGAGGGTTCACAGATCCAAGAAGATAAAGTAGAAATGCTTGCAGTAAAAATCTTAGCTTCCCTTAGGCATAGCACCAGTGGAAATTTGGGCAGCACAGGAACCCATTTATTGCAATGAGAAGCAATGTCCAAACAGTACAAGAAGTAAATATAGCACAAATTGTGTGAGGGGTGTCCAAGATGGCATTCAGAGAAGGTGCACCTTCACAAAGCTCTGTGATATGATCTCAGCTCCTATTAATCCCTGCAGTGCATTGTGTCCCCCGTAGCCTGTTTCTGCACCTCTGTTCCCTGCTCCACAGATTTGCAGAGTGGGCACCGATCTCCGAGTCTGTAGTCTGGTGGGATACACTGGTGACTTGGTGCTGTGAGTCCCATTCAGCCTGTTCTGCCTCAATAACAAGCTTTATCCAGAGATCCTGGCTGGGAGGTGAAGGAAACTAGAGTCTTGTAGAGTGGGAATCGCTCCTCAGCCTAAAGCCCCTGTGGGAGACATTGGAGGCTCTGTGGAGTGGTCTCTGCTGCTCTCTATCCTCCTGAAGCAGTTAGTTCCCCTCAACCTGGGTCAAACTTCTCCTTACTCTACCTGCTCAAGAGACTAGCCGGGAGGGAAGAGACACTGCTGCCTTGATTTGTAGAGCTTCTGTTTAAGGATGGGCTGCATGTTCGAGTCGAACACAAGTTTGCCCGCCATGCCCCACAATGCACTGCGCCCTGACAGAGCATTGTGATTGGTCAAAGCAATGTACCTGACCACAGAACATCACCCCCTTGTGACATCATGACAGTATATAAGGATTGCCATCACAGGTGCAGCTGTCAGACAGCAGGGGCCGGCGTGGAGAGCGGAGCGTTTTTTTCCCCTTTTTTGGGGCAGCGGCAGTGGCGGGCATAATAAAGGACTTTCCAAAAACTGTTGCCTGTCTTTTTTTGCACTACACTTTTTTGTGACTAGGTAGCAGTACCATGTAACCCATACTCATTCACATTGGGGGCGGGATCTGGGGGCCCCCCCTTGTTAAAGGGGGCTTCCAGATTCTGATAGCCCCCGCCCGCAGACCTCCACAGCCAAAGGCCACTGTTGTGGGGAATAGACCATTGTCCCCATCAATATGGGGACAGAGTGCTTCAGGGGGAGACCCAAAGCAGCCCCCCATGTTGAGGGCATGTAGCCTGGTATGGTGCAGGAGGGTGGGGTGCTCAACACCCCTCCCCTTTCCTGACCTACCGGGCTGAATGCTCGGATAAGGGTCTGGTATGGAATTGGGGGGCCCCTCAAAATTCATACCAGACCCAAAGGGCTTGGTATGAATGGGAGGTGGGACCCCACGTCATTTAAGAAAAATAAATAAATAGTTGGGCAATGCCGACAATACTTTTTCCATTCAGCTGTCAGCCGGGAACCCCACTGACAGCAGAGACATGTCCGGTTCATGTTCAAAGTTCATGGTTGTACATTCAATTGGTTCAACCGAAAACCAAACAGGGGGGTGTTCGGCCCATCACTACTGCTTTTTAGCCTAGGGACCTGTCCAGAATTGTTGGCAGCCACCCATTACAACTAATTGGGCAGAGCACTATCTGGAGCTGCAGCCTGCTATCTCCTCCTGTTCCAGACCCCCCCATCCCCAGTGCTATGCTATGCTCATAGGGAATAGTGTGCTGCTAACCCACCGACAGGTGCCATGCTGAGTTTGGTCCACGTGGACCCCAAGACTGTACAACCAGCCAATGCTGGGTGTCTGCACTGCACTTTCATCTGCATGCTCCGTGTCCTATATTACTTTTAATTGTTTCACACTCGTCTTTTTGCACATGGTGGTTTTATGCAATGTCAAGGGTTGGGTCTTAGGCCTCCCAAGGTTTTCGTGGGGGATGGCCAAGTCTGGGGAAGGTGGGATGTTTGGGTGTTATATCTTCTGGTTTAGTTTATGTTGATCCTTTTATGCAGCATGTTTTGGGTTTGTTATGTATATTCCACTGTACCTTTGTGTCCTGGGGCAGTGAGATTTTGTATTTACTGCATTTCCTACATTTGTGGCTAATTTCCAGGCACCCATGAAGGTGAGAACAGGAGGCCGTGTAGCACTGTATCCTGCTTCCCCCGCTGCTCTGTCATCTCTCTGACCGCTCTCAAAATGCCCCCTGCTGCTCTTATTCTCCGACCCTTCTATTTTTATCCTCTCCTTTGCTCCAGTTTCTCATTTTCCTCTGATTCTCCATCCTCCTATGGCTTTAGCTGCTGCAGGGGAGCCACAAAAGGATCTGAATATAAGTACCCCCACACTTCTCTGACCCCCTTTGTCCTCAATCTCCCCCAGCACTGATTCCCCGCTGCCCCTTCCTCACAGGGCTGCTAGCCAGCTTCCCTTCCTCTCCCTGCTGCCGGCTGTCAGGCACTGCTGCTGAGGCATTGGGATCATTCAGGATAGAGAACTTCCTGAATGAACACAGTGAGCAATTTGTACCAGTTGCTCCTTTATTCATTTATTACAGTGGCATAGCATACCATGTGCCTAAACAAATTTAAATCTGTAGAAAAGCTAAATCTCTCAACTTCTTTAGAAATTGGTACAAGTTTATTAGTATAGTTTGTGAGATTTCCTTTCAAAGTAACACATTACTTCCCCTCCTCTGCCTCCCATCAGCTTTCAGATGCTGGTGGGGCATTGGGATCATTCAAGATAGAAAGCCGGGGGGATGGTAAACATGTCAGGTTTAACCAACCCCCTTCCTGAATGAACACAGCGAGCAATCAGTACCAATCTCTCTTGTATTCATGACTAATGCACCAGATAGGCTTGTCCACTCCTACTTCACCATTACCTATCCATAACACTCCACATCCCCCTTAACCAAATAAACTTTACAAAAAACATGACACCATTTGGAGTAAATGGCCATGTCAGGGATCTCCTCGATCCCTGCCGCGATGGTCCCGGCGCAGGCGCACTGCTCCGCCCTGTACACGGGCACTAGGTCCGGGCCAGCCGCGGCATTCGAGTTTGCGCATGCGCAGTAGAAGCCGCGGCCGCCCGCTGGGCACCAATGGCAGCGCAGGGCGGGATATTTAAAGGTCCCTGAGCTGTCATTTCGTTGCCTTCTGGTCTTACCTGCTTCCTGTGATTCTGTACCTGTGCCTAGTAAGTTTATTGACCCGGATTGTTCTTGACCTGCTGATTTCTCCTGCCCAGACCCTTGCTTGCCTGACCTCTCTCCCTGGATGCCCCTCATTAGATCTGACCTCCTGTTGCTGACCTGGCGTGTGACCCGACGATTCTCTGCCTGCTCCCTTGTACCCTACCGTCCTCTACGTTACCGACTCGGCCTGTCTGACTACGCACTTGCTCAGCCATCCATCCATCCCATCGGGGTCACCCGACCTCCTCACATCTGGCTCTCCCTGGTTGGAGCCCCTGGCAAACACCCCTACCACTGACAGGTGTGCTCAGTAGTGGCGACCTGGTCTCGGGGTACTACAAGTCCATCCCCACCATCAGGGGCCCTGGTGAACAAGTACCCTGGGGCTTAGACTCCGCGCTCTGGGCACGCCTGACCAGTGGAGTGCTAGTGGTGCCGCTCGGCGGTCCCTCACAGGCCAACATGGCCTTTTATTAACAACTTCACATTTTAACATACATCAACCATTCCTTAACGGAAACCAAAGAATTGTTGTTGGTCTTCAAAGGCACCCACAAACGATCCAAAATGCACCTGCGGACAACCCTATACACTAGGCCTCCAGCCGCAACCAACCAGCTCGGAGACAACCATACCGTCCGCAGTGCAGCACCACCACCTTCCAGTTAAACCTTGGTTAACTGGGAATATCCACCGGGCCCCCCATACCACGGATGGGGTCCCACACCATTGTTTTTCCTTCCAAGATGAGAACCGCCTCCAAAGACCAACAACCGCCACAGCACGCTGGGTAAGCCCTTACCCATGCATGCCACGCCACAAACGAACCGCCCGTAGTATGCCGTCCTGCAGCTCCAGGGACCACAAATCCGTGCCCACCGCATTCAAATGCACTCCATCACTGCGAAGGTAACGCCAAGTATTCACCTCCAACTCCACATGTCGGACCACCAAACCTCCATTGCGACTAAAAAAGCGCCCCACCTCCCGGTTGACCTTAATCCTGGCCTTGTTGATCTGCTCCACCGACCGCGCCAAGCACCAAGAAGTGCGGGCGACCATGTCAGACAACACCACCATCCCCGGAAACTCCCGCCGCAACTGAAGAAAATCCAGCTTGACATCTTTAACCAGCTCCCGCATGGACCTACCCCCCAAATCGTTGCCACCCGCGTGAATCACCAACACAACCGGTGGTCTATCCAGCCGCGCAAAATGCCACACCTCTGGCACGACACGACTCCACAACATGCCCGGCACACCTAACCAGCGGACACAAACCTCCCCTCTATCCAACCCCAGCTGCCTGCCATTGGGCCGAACATCAGCCCGCCTGGCCCCCCAAAACACATACGAGTGACCCAGGATCCACACCAGGCACACCTCTCCACCTGAAAGAAAAGAAACAATACTGCCAGAACAATACAGCACAGGGACAGAACCGCAACTACCTCCCACAACCCAAACAAACCAAAACACAGGATCACCCACTAAGCCCGCAACAAATGTGGCCGAACGTACAGGCGAAACCTCTGGGAATCCCACCGACCAATGCGCTTCACCACATCCTCCGACAGCCCCCACCTGGCCGCCTCCGTAGCAGCCCCGATCCGAAACGAGTGCGAAGCATACAAAGACGCATCTAAACCAGCAGCCATCAAACACCGACGAAAAACTGCCACAAATTGAAAACGCGTTAAAGGGGATCCATCAACGTGCCTGAAAAAGGACCCCCGCCCCCCAGGGCGACGGGACAAAAATTCCCGAACCGCCTGAACCGGGCACACCAGTGAACCCGGAAGAGCGAAAAAACGCACCTTCGCACCCCTGCCCAATTGATCCGTTGTAACGGAACCGGAACCCAGACCGCACTGGGTTTTCCGTTATAGCACAACTTCCCCTGTCCGGACACCATCCACGGACCACGCCCTCGAAATCCCTCAGGAAAAAAAGACAATACCCAGCTCTTACTAAAACAGGAAGCCAACAACCTTTATTTTACACAAACAACATGTTTTATACAGAGGGCGGGGAAACACAACCAGGAACAGGAAATACATCATCAGCCCACCCTCTCAGTGGGAAGGGCTACAGTATAGGCAGGAAACACCTCATCACCCCTCCCCATCCAACCAGACACAGAACAATGAGATGCAACCATGTGGCAAAGGACATTGACCAACCCCCACACCAATACAAACAGTACATCCCATAATAGTTTGCTGGACAGGAAGACACAGCACAATGGGGGGTAGCACATGGTAGTAGACAATGGACAGCCATGTGGCCTAGACAAAGGAACACACACTATACACAGGACTCAGACATTCACATACACACGCTGTAACCCTTAACAGGCACAGGGTGGGTTAAACATAATGATTTGGGGAGATGATACAGAGGTCTCCCCACCCCCAAAAGTCGCTCCCGTCACATCCGTCTTAGACCGTCGGACCAGAACCTCCACCCAATCACCGGAGCACACAACCTCCTCCACCAACAACCCCCCAAGAACCGACTTGAACGGACTAACGAGCTCCCCAATCCGCAATGCCCCAAAAAAGGCCACCGCAAAGGCAGCCTGAAATAAACCCACCTCAAAATCCGAAGAACACACAGTTTGCAAATGCTCAAACAAAGACCCCAACAACTAGAACGACACCGGACGACGAGAATCCCTACAACGATGAGCCCTCCGATAACCCCGCAGAGCCTGTCGAACCCAAAAATCCTTAGTAAAATCCCGACACCCTTGCAACTTAAAGAAAAACACCAATCCCGCCAGTCGGCGATCCACCGCGGACGCCGACACCCCCCGCTCCAAACTCCGCGCCAAGAAGTACAACACTGCCACACGCACCTCCGGCCCCCAGGGATCAACAGCGACCAGTCGCAACAAATCCAGCCACTCCCGCCAGACCGTAGAGTAAGCGGACCAAGTCGCCTCACTCACCAACCTCCGGATCCAGCCCGCAACGACTCCAAGGCAATCTCCCACAGCCAGTCAGGACAAGGAACCCCGTGTTGCTCCGCCGCCGGCGCCAACTCTCGGAATTTGTCCCACTGAAAACGAGACAAAGCGTCAGCTAAGGTGTTGTCAACCCCAGGGAGATGTACCGCATGGAGAAAAACATTCAGCTGCAAGCAATGCAACACTAAGTGGCGAAGCAAGGCCACCACCGGTCGGGAAGAAGCCGAGACCCTATTGATGACCTGAACCACCCCCAAATTGTCGCAGTGAAAACGCACCTTTTGATTCCGAAAATTCTCCCCCCAAACCTCAACCACCAATACCACTGGAAAAAGTTCCAACAGCGCTAGGTTACTGAGAAAACCTGCCTCCCGCCAGGAAGCCGGCCACGAGGCCGCACTCCACCGACCCCGGAAAAAGGCCCCATATCCCGCAGAAGCTGCCGCGTCCGTGAATAGTTCCAAGTCAAAATTACTAACCGGGCCCGACATCCAAAGCGCCCGCCCGTTGAAAGAATCCAAAAAGGTGTGCCACAACTGCAAATCCTCTCGATGCTCCCGAGTCAGCCGAATGGAATGAAAAGGGAAGGCAATTGCCGCCAACCGGCGGCAGAACACCCGACCCATCGGCAGGATCCGACAAGCGAAATTAAGTTTTCCCAACAATGACCGCAAGGGCCGCAGCTGAATTTTACGCTTCCCCTGAACCGCGCAAATTTCACCCTGAAGGGCCAACAGCTTCCCTGCAGGCAGCCGGCACTCCATGGCGCCAGAATCCAAAACGATGCCCAAGAAAGTCATCACTGAAGCCGGACCCTCCGTCTTATCAGCCGCCAAAGGAATCCCGAAATGTTCAGCAACGTGCTGCAACGTAGCAAGCAAGACCGCGCACACCCCGGAAGCCGGCGGACCCACGCAAAGAAAATCATCCAAATAATGGATGACCAAATTCACCCCCGAAACATCCCGAACCACCCACTCCACGAACGAACTGAACTTTTCAAACAACGCACAAGAGATAGAACACCCCATGGGTAAGCACTTATCAACGTAAAACGTGCCCTGCCAACGGCAACCCAAAAAACGAAAACTGTCCGGATGAACCGGCAACAGCCGGAACGCCGACTCAATGTCTGACTTCGCCATGAGTGCGCCACGCCCATACCGACGAACCCAGAAAAGGACGTGTAAGACACCGAACACGACTCCGGATCTATAGCGTCATTCACCGACCCCCCCTTAGGGAAGGACAGGTGGTGAATTAACCGAAATGCATTCGGCTCCTTCTTAGGCACAACCCCGAAGGGAGAAACTACCAGATCCGCAAACGGAGCACAAGTAAATGGACCACCCATACGACCTAACCCCACTTCCTTCTGCAACTTAGCCAAAACCACCTCAGCATGCTGCAAGGCCGACCGTAAATTCCGAGCTAAGGGGGGGACCAAAGTCAAAGTACAGGGGATGAGAAAACCCTCCGAAAAACCAGCCGCCAGCAGGACCGCCACAGCCCGATCAGGATATCTATTTAAGAAAGGCCCCATCCTTTCCACCCGCACCGGCGTTGTCCCTCTTACCCGCAGGCTCTCCGGGAGGGCCTCTACCCCGCCTGAAACAGCACGAGAAAGGGTGGGATCCACCGCACCCGGAACACTCGTGCCTAAACCGGCAGGACCCTCCAAAACGACAAGTGCCCTCCTGGAACTGCCAGCAGAAACCCCTACGCTTGGCGGCCGATCGTCCCGGGGAAAACGAACCACCGGTCCCGCCCTGAAAAAACGGACCAGGGGCCCTCGGCGGTGCCATGAGCCGCATCCAGAGGCCAATGTCCTTATGGTCCCAACGCAACGACGGGCGAACAGCCCTCCGCTGCCTAAACTGCTCATCATACCGAAGCCACGCAGACCCGCCGTAAACCCTATGAGCCTCACTAATGGCGTCCAGGTAACAGAACAACGCCGAGCAATGTTCCGGAGCTTTCTCCCCAATGACACTGGCCATGATTGCGAAAGCCTGTAACCAATTCGCAAAAGTACGGGGGATAAGGCGAAAACGCAGCCGCTCCGCATCCTCCCATCTACTGTCATCAACCCGGGACCCATCGAATGGAAAACGCTCCAAAGGCAAGAGCGTGAATATGTCCACATACTCCCCTTTCCAAATTTGTTCCCGCACGGCCGACTGCAAATGCGCACCCAAGGGGCCCTCAAAACACATATACACCTCCCCCTTCGCAGAGTCCGCCACGCCGACAGGTCCTGACACCCCCGAACCCTCCCCCAGAACCGCGGAAGGAACCGCAGAGCCCATAACCCCAGACTCCACAGCAACCACCCCAGTCCCAGAACTAAGCAGAGAAGAGACCCCCAGGCCCCGCACCACCCCGCTGTCCTGTCCAGGAACCGCAAGCCCGTCCCCGCCGGCCGGCGGGAGCCACGCAGAAGCAGGCCCAGGGGTCCCAGCACCGCCCCACTACAGCCGCCGCAACAAGTCCCGCAAACCGGAAATCACTTCCCCGAGACCCCCACCTAAACCCAACAGGGGAACGCCGCCAACGAACGCCGCCGAGGCCGCACCCACCCGGGCGGCCTGACCGCCCCCCAGCAGATCCCGCAACGCAGAAGAAAGGGAGACAGACACAGGAACAGATAACTCACCAGGCTGCCCAGGAGATGCCCCATCAGCCGCGCGCTCCCGCTTCACCGATGAAGAGCGGCGAGCCGTCGCCCCCGCATCGGGTTCCGACAGCTCGCCCTCCGACCTCTCGTCCACCGCTTGACGTCCGGATGGCCTCCCGGTCCCAGGAGCCACGGGTCCCGCAGGGTTGTGCCGCTCCTGACTCCGCCTCTGGGCACCAGCCAAGCCTGTCGCCGTCCCTGGGCTCCGTCCGGCAGCAGCCCCAGCTGCACTCCGCCCAGCGCTGCACCTCTTCCTCCGTCTTCCCGGAGCCCCAGCTCCCGACTGTCCAGGGGGCCCACCAGCCTCATCAGAGGACAGCCCAGCAGCCGCAGCCGACCGCCTCCCACGCCGAGCTCCCTCCCTGACAGACACCATGTCAGCGGAGGAGCCGGTCCCAGCATTCCTTCTGTCTCCTCTGCGCCGTACAGGCGGGGGGGAGGGGCTACCCCGTGAAACCCCGCCCGCCGAGCTCACTCCGCGTCTTTCTCTCCGTGCGGGCGGGGGGGAGGGGCCACTCGGCAAAACCCCGCCTGCCGAGCTCCGCCATCGCTGGGGATTCCTCAGGCACCGCCGTTAGCAGAGGCAAGTGAGCGCCCTGCCAGCGGGGCCGGAGGGTCCCGAGGGGGGCTCCCATTGCGGCGCTGAGCTCCAGGGGGTGGGGCCGGACTGAAGCGCTCCAGAGGCCTAGACCTCGGAGCACATGGGCGCACCCGCCCCCCCGCTGCTGGTGACAAGCCCGGGTCTCCCAACAGATCAGAGACCCGGCCCTGAAACCAGCCCATAACTCGATCTTCTGCTGCCACCCGCAGCTAAGCCACAAGGGCCTCCATGCCACAGGTCAGATAGGAGGGGGAATTTCAGGACCAAGCTCACATGAAGCTCTGGTCCTTGCACACGTCCAGCTCCACTGACGCCCCTTCCACAGAACCCCCACCCTAAGGTGCCACAGACCCCTCCTACACTCCACATCTGCCAATCCTGTAATTCCCCAATCAATTCCCCACCCCCTGGGGCTAAATTTAACCCTTTCCATTCCCTACACCACTCTGGGCCTAGTCATGTATGCCCTACGCTATTTCCATTCTTCCCTATTCACTACGGGCATTTCTTTCATGGCTGAAGCACAGTAAACTGTGTGTCTAAAGCTGTAGAAAAGCTAAATCCCTCAAATGTATATAAATTGGCCCTGCTACACAAGTTCTTTAGTTGAGTTTGTGAGATGCAGTACCACCCTGCATTGTTTTACCAAAAAGCACAAAAACACTTCAGAAAGAGTTCTCCATTGCAAGCTTTTTAATGTATTTGCTTTGACAGCACCGCTGTGACCTGCAGTATCAACCATTGCAAAAGTCCCAGCCATTTGAGTACCACATGCATAATGAAACACGTCTGCTCAGGTGAAGCAAAACCTCAATGAGATCATCAGCAAAAGGACAGCATTCCTTCTCAGTGTTCCTCACTCTCCGCATCCACCCCCTACAACATCATAACATTCTCTACATGGGCTGTCTCTATTGACTGGGAGGGATGTCTCACAGGAGGTTTCAGTGGCTTAAAATATGCCACAAAAAGCTGGAAAGGGGGCCTTTGGGGCCAGGCCGAGAACGGTCAATGGGTAAGAGAAGGCTTGAACTGCTGTATGATTCTTCTACACCCACCTCACCATTTCCAGAAGCATCATTCCCAAGATAAATTTCTCTTCTTCAGCTCCTGGAGTGCAAGAAAAAGTGTCCCCAATACACCACCATGCCCAAATGCTTCCATTCCAGCTTGTGAAATCAGCCCTTTTTAATGGGTTTTTGGTGTTGGAACAGGAAGGGGCCATCCCCAAAGTTGGGAGCATGAAATTGTCCAAAATGTCTTGGTATGCTGATGCCTTAAGAGTTCCCTTTAATTGAACTAGGGGGCCAAGCTCAACCCCTGAAAAACAACCCCAAATCCACCAAACTTTACACTTGGCACAATGCAGTCAGGCAAGTACTATTCTCCTGGCAACAGCTAAACCCAGACATGTCCATCAGATTGCCAGACAGACAAGCGTGATTGGTCACTTCAGAGAACACGTCTCCACTGCTCTAGAGTCTAGTGGCGGCGTGCTTTACACCATGGCATCCAATGCTTTGCATTGCACTTTTTGATGGAAGGCTTGGATGCAGCTTCTCGGCCATGGAAAGCCATTCCATGAAACTCTCTACGCACTGTTGTTGTGCTCATCTGAAGGCCACACCAAGTTTGGAGGTCTTAGCTATTGACTCTGCAAACAGTTGGCGACTTCTGTCCATCCAGAATCACTCTCAAGGTTGGACGCAGTCCCTGTAGTTCTCTGATCACAGCAGTTTAACCAGGGAGCCCCGCTGCTGGTCCACAGGGCAGCATCAGGCCATGGTAAAGTACTGCCAGATTTTGGGGTGTTACAAGATTCCTGCGGTGGCTGCTGGTAGGGGTAATCTCCTTCTGCTGATAGGGGTAATCTCCTTCCCCTGCGGCTGCTGGAAGGGGTAATCTCCTTCCTCGGTTGGATACTGGTAGCTGCAGCTGCTGGCAGGGGTAACCTCCTTCCTCGGTAGGATACTGGTAGCTGCGGCAGCTGGTAGGGGTAATCTCCTTCCTCGGTTGGATACTGGTAGCTGCGGCAGCTGGTAGGGGTAATCTCCTTCCTCGGTTGGATACTGGTAGTTGCAGCAGCTGGTAGGGGTAATCTCCTTCCTCGGTTGGATACTGGTAGCTGCGGCAGCTGGTAGGGGTAACCTCCTTCTTCGGTTGGATACTGGTAGCTGCGGCTGCTGGTAGGGGTAATCTCCTTCCTCGGTTGGATACTGGTAGCTGCGGCAGCTGGTAGGGGTAACCTCCTTCTTCGGTTGGATACTGGTAGCTGCGGCTGCTGGTAGGGGTAATCTCCTTCCTCGGTTGGATACTGGTAGCTGCGGCAGCTGGTAGGGATAACCTCCTTCCTCGGTTGGAAACTGGTAGCTGCGGCTGCTTGCATGGATAACCTCCTTCCTCAGTTGGATACTGGTAGCTGCGGCAGCTGGTAGGGGTAACCTCCTTCCTCGGTTGGATACTGGTAGCTGCGGCAGCTGGTAGGGGTAACCTCCTTCCTCGGTTGGATACTGCTAGCTGTGGCTGCTTGCAGGGGTAACCTCCTTCCTCAGTTGGATACTGGTAGTTGCGGCAGCTGGTAGGGGTAACCTCCTTCCTCGGTTGGATACTGGTAGTTGCGGCTGCTGGCAGGGGTAATCTCCTTCCTCGTTTGGATACTGGTAGCTGCGGCAGCTGGTAGGGGTAATCTCCTTCCTCGGTTGGATACTGGTAGCTGCGGCAGCTGGTAGGGGTAACCTCCTTCCTGCTGGGGGTGATGGCTGCTCTATCCGCTGTGCTGGTCTAAGGAGGAGCCTACTCACGCCATGACGTCACGCCGTCAGGGCATCGTGGAGCTCCGGTGGCCATTTCTCTTTAGGGACGGTTAGATCCACGTTTTATTACTTTGGATGCATCCGCTTTTTTTACCAATAAACTATTTGCTGTTCCTTAACCATACTACACTATAGGCTTCTTTCTGTTTCTGACCCCTTGCGGGGAGCATTTTTCACCCTAGACAACCACTACCCTGTGTATCCAGAGAGGGAACCTCCTGTCTTATCCTGTGAGAGCTGTACCCATTCATCCCTTAAGGGGAACTCTGGACACTCCTGGATTTACAACATTAAAGTCCCTGGATTCCATCATCCTCAGAGGGAGAGACTGTTCCACTTTTACAGCCCAGATGACTACATGTTGATACCAGGATATATACCTTGCACATTTATAGTGCACGTCCGGTGAGTGCGCATTTCTCATATTTACATCAGATTCCAGCACCGGATTGAAATTTGTGGGACTATTTGCTCCAATATTATTATTAATTTTTGCTTCTGTTACAGACTTTGCTTTTTTACATATTTTATCCAGTTACCCTAATATTTTACTTGTCACCATTTGGGTATATTATAGTGAATTACTTTATCATTTTTCTCTATTTCTAGTAGCGCTGCACTGTTTTATGTTATATTTGTACTAGGATTTCTGTTGGTTCTCCTGAGTGTACAGCGACTTACTGGGAAAGAGCTCACTTCCATTTTATTTATACCACTTCTGTCACACTGAAGGTTAACCATGGGGACACTAGAGAACTTCCGATGGTTAATCAACCAGAAGAGTCACCTTGTGCTAACCCAGAACCTGGTATACCTAGGCGCAGAAATGAACACTTGGGCAGCATCAGTGGCGTTACCAGAGGACAAGATGTCAGGCATCCTGAAAACAATGTCAGTAGCCCAGAACGGGCTCTACCTTCCTGCAATAGAATGTATGCTGCTGTTTTCCTCCCCGAAGAATACCAAACTACCTAGTTTTTTCTCCAGGATTAGCCACCCACAAGCTATGGAGGTGGATGCGTTAACTATGGCATGGAACTTCAGGACTGCGTACGCTTTCCCTCCAATTCCAGTGATTCTCAGCTTGCTGCGCAGAATACACCTGGAGAGGGTGACGGGTCTATCAGTAATACCAGATTGGCCAAAGAGACCCTGGAACCCGCTACTCCGTTCGTTGAACATCAGAGAACCACACCGTCTGCCAGTAACAATGGATCTGCTCATGCAGGGACCCATTCGGCACCCCGCTCTGGAGAAACTCAGGCTGACGGCCTGAGTCTTGATAGGCAAAGGCTGATCAATCTAGGCTGCTCGACTAAGGTCACAGATACCTTGATGAGAGCCAGAAAGGACAGCACCAACACAGCCTATAGCAGGATATGGGACAAGTTCATGGAATTTGCAAACAGGCATGGCTTTGCGCCAGATACCCTTAGAATCTTCCACTTATTGGAATTCCACCAGGTGGGGCTGAATATGCGTCTGTCTGTGAGTACTCTGAAGGCTCACGTTTCCGCCCTCTTGGCTTTTACAGGTACCCTATGGGCACCAGACTCTTTAGTGGTTCACTTCTGTAAGGCAGCTATCGCGTACCTGGTGTTAGAGGCCAATGGAGAGAGGGCTTCCCTTCTGGCTAAGTTCCAGACTCCCCTGAGACTGGGACAGCAGGAGTCAGGCCCAAAGTGGCACAGGTCACCTGTAGGAGTGCTTGTTGGTGGTCCACCCAGGAGCACAGCTGATGCACTGAGATCTGCAGACAGGTGGTGCCTATGTAAGGTATGCAAGCCTTCTGGGAAACAGAGGATCACAGGATAGCCGGTTCAAAACCGAGGTCATGTACCAGGTGGAGATCAGAGCAGACGTAGTCAGATGGGATACACAGAGGAGCAAGAGAGAATATCCATTAGCAAAGCCAAGGTCAGATCAGGGTTAAGCAGAGAAGACAGGTCCAAGAGCACGCCGAGTCAGTATCAAGAAATCACAGATCACAATTAAAGATGAGCGAAGTATTCAAAAATTCGATTCGGCTGATTCGGCGAATTCGAGGAATAAATTTGATTCGATGCGAATATATTCGCTGCGATTTTAACTTATAAAAGGGTGTTTCTAGGCTTCAGAGAGCCTTTATATTAGTGCAGAACACTGTACCTTTAATTTAAATGCCCTTGGAGTCTGCTGGGGAAGATAAATAATACTGTCAGTCAGTATGACATGCAGATGAGTGCCGTCGATCTTAGAATCACCGCACACTTCACTCATTTGGGCAGTCACGGGGCCAAAACCAGAGTGTGGAGCCACAGTGTGGCGGTGGAGGCAGCAGCAATGAGAGGCCATACAGCACCCTATGACAAAAATGGAACCCACCAGCAGTGTGAGGAGACCTGAAAGTGGCACATGGCAGAGTGTGGCGATGGAGACAGCAGCAATGGGAGGCCGTACAGGGACCCATGAGAGACTCTGGACCTGGCAGCAGCATTAGGAGGCGGTAAAGGGGCCCATGGCAGATTACGGGCCTGGCAGCAGCAATGGGAGGCCCGTAATCTGCCAGCACCCTATGACAAAATGGAACACACCAGCAGTGTGAGGAGACCTGAAAGTGGCACATGGCAGAGTGTGGCGATGGAGACAGCAGCAATGGGAGGCCGTACAGGGACCCATTAGAGACTCTGGACCTGGCAGCAGCATGAGGAGGCGGTACAGGGGCCCATGGCAGATTACGGGCCTGGCAGCAGCAATGGGAGGCCCGTAATCTGCCAGCACCCTATGACAAAATGGAACCCACCAGCAGTGTGAGGAGACCTGAAAGTGGCACATATTTGGGGCATGATTCATGGCGGATTTAGTCAGTTGTGTCAGGAACTGGTGGTTTGAAATCCAGACTAATCCACGCCTGATTCATTTTCACAAACGTGAGTCTGTCCACACTTTGGGTGGACAGTCGTGTCCTCCACGGAGTTACAATACCTCCTGCCGCACTAAACACGCGCTCCGATGCCACGCTACTGGCCGGGCATGACAGCCTTTCAAGGGCAAATTCAGCTAGTTGGGGCCAAAGGTCAAGTTTCGTTGCCAGTAGTCAAGGGGATTGTCTACCTCGGTTGGCAGGGTGCTGTCCAAGTAGGCCCAAGCCTGTTGTTTGAGGTCCTGCTCCAGTGTCCACCTGATGCTGCTGCTGCTGCGGCTGGTTAGTAGTTTCCTCACTGCGCTGGTGAAGAAAGCTACTCATCATCGACTGCAGACTGAGGCAGCCGCTGCTGGTGGAGCTGCCACTGCTCCTACCACCCCACCCCTCCCCTGCTGCCATGGCAGCGGAACGCGAGCGCACAGGGCCCACAGTGTCTGAGGATGGACGTTGGCGCAGAAAGGCAGAGACCAGTTGACTATATAGGTGGTTTTTATAGTACTTTATTTTGGCCTCCCTCTCAGCAGGTGTGAAAAAGGCCACCATTTTTGAACGGTAGCGAGGGTCCAACAAGGTGGACAGCCAAAAGTCATCCCTCTGTCTGATGGTTATTATTCAGCTGTTGCTACGCAAGCAACCGAGCATGCTATGGGCCATTTGTGCCAAGGAATGCGAGGGACTCCCTGCCTCCATCTCCACAGCATACTGCCACGGTGCGTCTGGGTCCTCTGTCTCCTCCTCCTCCTCCTCTACCAGATGCTCCTGCTCCTCCGCTCCTGTCCGCTGAGTGGAAAAACCACCCATTTCACTCAATAATTCCTGAGCACCAATGTCCTCCTCTACCTCCTCCTCTTCTTCCTGTCCTGCCCCCACAGGGGTCATGTGGCGTTGAGATCTGTGCGCCACGTCTACCGCACCCTGACCAGCCATTGTTAACAGCATTTGTTCCAGGACGTGCAACAGAGGAATGACGTCGTTCATCCCATAGTCCTGCCGACTCACGAATAGCGTGGCCTCCTCAAAGGGCCTCAGCAAGCGGCAGGTGTCACGCATGAGCTGCCAATGGCTGACATCTAAGTTACACAGGGAGTACCTTTATCCGCTTGTAACATCAGGAAATCGGTGATGGCCTTTAGCTGTTCGTAAAGGCGGTCTAACATATGTAGGGTTGAATTCCACCTTGTTGCAACGTCACAGCATGAGGAGTCGGTACGGGGGCCCATGGCAGATTACGGGCCTGGCAGCAGCAATGGGAGGCCCGTAATCTGCCAGCACCCTATGACAAAAAATGGAACACACCAGCAGTGTGAGGAGACCTGAAAGTGGCACATGGCAGATTGTGGCGATGGAGACAGCAGCAATGGGAGGCCGTACAGGGACCCATGAGAGACTCTGGACCTGGCAGCAGCATGAGGAGGCGGTACTGGGGCCCATGGCAGATTACAGGCCTGGCAGCAGCAATGGGAGGCCCGTAATCTGCCAGCACCCTATAACAAAAAATGGAACACACCAGCAGTGTGAGGAGACCTGAAAGTGGCACATGGCAGAGTGTGGCGATGGAGACAGCAGCAATGGGAGGCCGTACAGGGACCCATGAGAGACTCTGGACCTGGCAGCAGCATGAGGAGGCGGTACAGGGGCCCATGGCAGATTACAGGCCTGGCAGCAGCAATGGGAGGCCCGTAATCTGCCAGCACCCTATGACAAAAAATGGAACACACCAGCAGTGTGAGGAGACCTGAAAGTGGCACATGGCAGAGTGTGGCGATGGAGACAGCAGCAATGGGAGGTCGTACAGGGACCCATGAGACACTGTGGACCTGGCAGCAGCATGAGGAGGCGGTACAGGGGCCCCTGGCAGATTACAGGCCTGGCAGCAGCAATGGGAGGCCCGTAATCTGCCAGCACCCTATGACAAAAAATGGAACACACCAGCAGTGTGAGGAGACCTGAAAGTGGCACATGGCAGAGTGTGGCGATGGAGACAGCAGCAATGGGAGGCCGTACAGGGACCCATGAGAGACTCTGGACCTGGCAGCAGCATGAGGAGGCGGTACGGGGGCCCATGGCAGATTACGGGCCTGGCAGCAGCAATGGGAGGCCCGTAATCTGCCAGCACCCTATGACAAAAAATGGAACACACCAGCAGTGTGAGGAGACCTGAAAGTGGCACATGGCAGAGTGTGGCGATGGAGACAGCAGCAATGGGAGGCCGTACAGGGACCCATGAGACACTGTGGACCTGGCAGCAGCATGAGGAGGCGGTACGGGGGCCCATGGCAGATTACAGGCCTGGCAGCAGCAATGCGAGGCCCGTAATCTGCCAGCACCCTATGACAAAAAATGGAACACACCAGCATTGTGAGGAGACCTGAAAGTGGCACATGGCAGAGTGTGGCGATGGAGACAGCAGCAATGGGAGGCCGTACAGGGACCCATGAGAGACTCTGGACCTGGCAGCAGCATGAGGAGGCGGTACAAGGGCCCATGGCAGATTACATGCCTGGCAGCAGCAATGGGAGGCCCGTAATCTGCCAGCACCCTATGACAAAAAATGGAACACACCAGCAGTTTGAGGAGACCTGAAAGTGGCACATGGCAGAGTGTGGCGATGGAGACAGCAGCTATGGGAGGCCGTACAGGGACCCATGAGACACTGTGGACCTGGCAGCAGCATGAGGAGGCGGTACAGGGGCCCATGGCAGATTACAGGCCTGGCAGCAGCAATGGGAGGCCCGTAATCTGCCAGCACCCTATGACAAAAAATGGAACACACCAGCATTGTGAGGAGACCTGAAAGTGGTACATGGCAGAGTGTGGCGATGGAGACAGCAGCAATGGGAGGCCGTACAGGGACCCATGAGAGACTCTGGACCTGGCAGCAGCATGAGGAGGCGGTACAGGGGCCCATGGCAGATTACAGGCCTGGCAGCAGCAATGGGAGGCCCGTAATCTGCCAGCACCCTATGACAAAAAATGGAACACACCAGCAGTTTGAGGAGACCTGAAAGTGGCACATGGCAGAGTGTGGCGATGGAGACAGCAGCTATGGGAGGCCGTACAGGGACCCATGAGACACTGTGGACCTGGCAGCAGCATGAGGAGGCGGTACAGGGGCCCATGGCAGATTACAGGCCTGGCAGCAGCAATGGGAGGCCCGTAATCTGCCAGCACCCTATGACAAAAAATGGAACACACCAGCATTGTGAGGAGACCTGAAAGTGGCACATGGCAGAGTGTGGCGATGGAGACAGCAGCAATGGGAGGCCGTACAGGGACCCATGAGAGACTCTGGACCTGGCAGCAGCATGAGGAGGCGGTACAGGGGCCCATGGCAGATTACAGGCCTGGCAGCAGCAATGGGAGGCCCGTAATCTGCCAGCACCCTATGACAAAAAATGGAACACACCAGCAGTTTGAGGAGACCTGAAAGTGGCACATGGCAGAGTGTGGCGATGGAGACAGCAGCAATGGGAGGCCGTACAGGGACCCATGAGAGACTCTGGACCTGGCAGCAGCATGAGGAGGCGGTACAGGGGCCCATGGCAGATTACAGGCCTGGCAGCAGCAATGGGAGGCCCGTAATCTGCCAGCACCCTATGACAAAAAATGGAACAAACCAGCAGTGTGAGGAGACCTGAAAGTGGCACATGGCAGAGTGTGGCGATGGAGACAGCAGCAATGGGAGGCCGTACAGGGACCCATGAGACACTGTGGACCTGGCAGCAGCATGAGGAGGCGGTACAGGGGCCCATGGCAGATTACAGGCCTGGCAGCAACAATGGGAGGCCCGTAATCTGCCAGCACCCTATGACAAAAAATGGAACACACCAGCAGTGTGAGGAGACCTGAAAGTGGCACATGGCAGAGTGTGGCGATGGAGACAGCAGCAATGGGAGGCCGTACAGGGACCCATGAGAGACTCTGGACCTGGCAGCAGCATGAGGAGGCGGTACAGGGGCCCATGGCAGATTACAGGCCTGGCAGCAGCAATGGGAGGCCCGTAATCTGCCAGCACCCTATGACAAAAAATGGAACACACCAGCAGTGTGAGGAGACCTGAAAGTGGCACATGGCAGAGTGTGGCGATGGAGACAGCAGCTATGGGAGGCCGTACAGGGACCCATGAGAGACTCTGGACCTGGCAGCAGCATGAGGAGGCGGTACAGGGGCCCATGGCAGATTACAGGCCTGGCAGCAGCAATGGGAGGCCCGTAATCTGCCAGCACCCTATGACAAAAAATGGAACACACCAGCAGTGTGAGGAGACCTGAAAGTGGCACATGGCAGAGTGTGGCGATGGAGACAGCAGCAATGGGAGGCCGTACAGGGACTCATGAGACACTGTGGACCTGGCAGCAGCATGAGGAGGCGGTACAGGGGCCCATGGCAGATAACAGGCCTGGCAGCAGCAATGGGAGGCCCGTAATCTGCCAGCACCCTATGACAAAAAATGGAACACACCAGCAGTGTGAGGAGACCTGAAAGTGGCACATGGCAGAGTGTGGCGATGGAGACAGCAGCAATGGGAGGCCGTACAGGGACCCATGAGAGACTCTGGACCTGGCAGCAGCATGAGGAGGCGGTACAGGGGCTCATGGCAGATTACGGGCCTGGCAGGAGCAATGGGAGGCCCGTAATCTGCCAGCACCCTATGACAAAAAATGGAACACACCAGCAGTGTGAGGAGACCTGAAAGTGGCACATGGCAGAGTGCGGCGATGGAGACAGCAGCAATGGGAGGCCGTACAGGGACCCATGAGACACTGTGGACCTGGCAGCAGCATGAGGAGGCGGTACAGGGGCCCATGGCAGATTACAGGCCTGGCAGCAGCAATGGGAGGCCCGTAATCTGCCAGCACCCTATGACAAAAAATGGAACACACCAGCAGTGTGAGGAGACCTGAAAGTGGCACATGGCAGAGTGTGGCGATGGAGACAGCAGCAATGGGAGGCCGTACAGGGACCCATGAGAGACTCTGGACCTGGCAGCAGCATGAGGAGGCGGTACGGGGGCCCATGGTAGATTACGAGCCTGGCAGCAGCAATGGGAGGCCCGTAATCTGCCAGCACCCTATGACAAAAAATGGAACCCACCAGCAGTGTGAGGAGACCTGAAAGTGGCACATGGCAGAGTGTGGCGATGGAGACAGCAGCAATGGGAGGCCGTACAGGGACCCATGAGAGACTCTGGACCTGGCAGCAGCATGAGGAGGCGGTACAGGGGCCCATGGCAGATTACAGGCCTGGCAGCAGCAATGGGAGGCCCGTAATCTGCCAGCACCCTAAGACAAAAAATGGAACACACCAGCAGTGTGAGGAGACCTGAAAGTGGCACATGGCAGAGTGTGGCGATGGAGACAGCAGCAATGGGAGGCCGTACAGGGACCCATGAGAGACTCTGGACCTGGCAGCAGCATGAGGTGGCGGTACGGGGGCCCATGGCAGATTACGGGCCTGGCAGCAGCAATGGGAGGCCCGTAATCTGCCAGCACCCTATGACAAAAAATGGAACACACCAGCAGTGTGAGGAGACCTGAAAGTGGCACATGGCAGAGTGTGGCGATGGAGACCGCAGCAATGGGAGGCCGTACAGGGACCCATGAGAGACTGTGCACCTGGCAGCAGCATGAGGAGGCGGTACAGGGGCCCATGGCAGATTACAGGCCTGGCAGCAGCAATGGGAGGCCCGTAATCTGCCAGCACCCTATGACAAAATATGGAACACACCAGCAGTGTGAGGAGACCTGAAAGTGGCACATGGCAGAGTGCGGCGATGGAGACAGCAGCAATGGGAGGCCGTACAGGGACCCATGAGACACTGTGGACCTGGCAGCAGCATGAGGAGGCGGTACAGGGGCCCATGGCAGATTACAGGCCTGGCAGCAGCAATGGGAGGCCCGTAATCTGCCAGCACCCTATGACAAAAAATGGAACACACCAGCAGTGTGAGGAGACCTGAAAGTGGCACATGGCAGAGTGTGGCGATGGAGACAGCAGCAATGGGAGGCCGTACAGGGACCCATGAGAGACTCTGGACCTGGCAGCAGCATGAGGAGGCGGTACAGGGGCCCATGGCAGATTACAGGCCTGGCAGCAGCAATGGGAGGCCCGTAATCTGCCAGCACCCTATGACAAAAAATGGAACACACCAGCAGTTTGAGGAGACCTGAAAGTGGCACATGGCAGAGTGTGGCGATGGAGACAGCAGCTATGGGAGGCCGTACAGGGACCCATGAGACACTGTGGACCTGGCAGCAGCATGAGGAGGCGGTACAGGGGCCCATGGCAGATTACAGGCCTGGCAGCAGCAATGGGAGGCCCGTAATCTGCCAGCACCCTATGACAAAAAATGGAACACACCAGCAGTGTGAGGAGACCTGAAAGTGGCACATGGCAGAGTGTGGCGATGGAGACAGCAGCAATGGGAGGCCGTACAGGGACTCATGAGACACTGTGGACCTGGCAGCAGCATGAGGAGGCGGTACAGGGGCCCATGGCAGATTACAGGCCTGGCAGCAGCAATGGGAGGCCCGTAATCTGCCAGCACCCTATGACAAAAAATGGAACACACCAGCAGTGTGAGGAGACCTGAAAGTGGCACATGGCAGAGTGTGGCGATGGAGACAGCAGCAATGGGAGGCCGTACAGGGACCCATGAGACACTGTGGACCTGGCAGCATCATGAGGAAGCGGTACAGGGGCCCATGGCAGATTACAGGCCTGGCAGCAGCAATGGGAGGCCCGTAATCTGCCAGCACCCTATGACAAAAAATGGAACACACCAGCAGTTTGAGGAGACCTGAAAGTGGCACATGGCAGAGTGTGGCGATGGAGACAGCAGCTATGGGAGGCCGTACAGGGACCCATGAGACACTGTGGACCTTGCAGCAGCATGAGGAGGCGGTACAGGGGCCCATGGCAGATTACAGGCCTGGCAGCAGCAATGGGAGGCCCGTAATCTGCCAGCACCCTATGACAAAAAATGGAACACACCAGCAGTGTGAGGAGACCTGAAAGTGGCACATGGCAGAGTGTGGCGATGGAGACAGCAGCAATGGGAGGCCGTACAGGGACTCATGAGACACTGTGGACCTGGCAGCAGCATGAGGAGGCGGTACAGGGGCCCATGGCAGATTACAGGCCTGGCAGCAGCAATGGGAGGCCCGTAATCTGCCAGCACCCTATGACAAAAAATGGAACACACCAGCAGTGTGAGGAGACCTGAAAGTGGCACATGGCAGAGTGTGGCGATGGAGACAGCAGCAATGGGAGGCCGTACAGGGACCCATGAGACACTGTGGACCTGGCAGCAGCATGAGGAAGCGGTACAGGGGCCCATGGCAGATTACGGGCCTGGCAGCAGCAATGGGAGGCCCGTAATCTGCCAGCACCCTATGACAAAAAATGGAACACACCAGCAGTGTGAGGAGACCTGAAAGTGGCACATGGCAGAGTGTGGCGATGGAGACAGCAGCAATGGGAGGCCGTACAGGGACCCATGAGAGACTCTGGACCTGGCAGCAGCATGAGGAGGCGTTACAGGGGCCCATGGCAGATTACAGGCCTGGCAGCAGCAATGGGAGGCCCGTAATCTGCCAGCACCCTATGACAAAAAATGGAACACACCAGCAGTGTGAGGAGACCTGAAAGTGGCACATGGCAGAGTGCGGCGATGGAGACAGCAGCAATGGGAGGCCGTACAGGGACCCATGAGACACTGTGGACCTGGCAGCAGCATGAGGAGGCGGTACAGGGGCCCATGGCAGATAAAAGGCCTGGCAGCAGCAATGGGAGGCCCGTAATCTGCCAGCACCCTATGACAAAAAATGGAACACACCAGCAGTGTGAGGAGACCTGAAAGTGGCACATGGCAGAGTGTGACGATGGAGACAGCAGCAATGGGAGGCCGTACAGGGACCCATGAGAGACTCTGGACCTGGCAGCAGCATGAGGAGGTGGTACGGGGGCCCATGGCAGATTACGGGCCTGGCAGCAGCAATGGGAGGCCCGTAATCTGCCAGCACCCTATGACAAAAAATGGAACACACCAGCAGTGTGAGGAGACCTGAAAGTGGCACATGGCAGAGTGTGGCAATGGAGACAGCAGCAATGGGAGGCCGTACAGGGACCCATGAGAGACTCTGGACCTGGCAGCAGCATGAGGAGGCGGTACGGGGGCCCATGGCAGATTACGGGCCTGGCAGCAGCAATGGGAGGCCCGTAATCTGCCAGCACCCTATGACAAAAAATGGAACACACCAGCAGTGTGAGGAGACCTGAAACTGGCACATGGCAGTGTGTGGCGATGGAGACAGCAGCAATGGGAGGCCGTACAGGGACCCATGAGACACTGTGGACCTGGTAGCAGCAGGAGGAGGCGGTACAGGGGCCCATGGCAGATTACAGGCCTGGCAGCAGCAATGGGAGGCCCGTAATCTGCCAGCACCCTATGACAAAAAATGGAACACACCAGCAGTGTGAGGAGACCTGAAAGTGGCACATGGCAGAGTGTGGCGATGGAGACAGCAGCAATGGGAGGCAGTACAGGGACCCATGAGAGACTCTGGACCTGGCAGCAGCATGAGGAGGCGGTACAGGGGCCCATGGCAGATTACAGGCCTGGCAGCAGCAATGGGAGGCCCGTAATCTGCCAGCACCCTATGACAAAAAATGGAACACACCAGCAGTGTGAGGAGACCTGAAAGTGGCACATGGCAGAGTAGGCGATGGAGACAACAGCAATGGCAGGCCGTACAGTGACCCATGAGAGACTCTGGACCTGGCAGCAGCATGAGGAGGCGGTACGGGGGCCCATGGCAGATTACGAGCCTGGCAGCAGCAATGGGAGGCCCGTAATCTGCCAGCACCCTATGACAAAAAATGGAACCCACCAGCAGTGTGAGGAGACCTGAAAGTGGCACATGGCAGAGTGTGGCGATGGAGACAGCAGCATTGGGAGGCCGTACAGGGACCCATGAGACACTGTGGACCTGGCAGCAGCATGAGGAGGCGGTACAGGGGCCCATGGCAGATTACAGGCCTGGCAGCAGCAATGGGAGGCCCGTAATTAGCCAGCACCCTATGACAAAAAATGGAACACACCAGCAGTGTGAGGAGACCTGAAAGTGGCACATGGCAGAGTGTGGCGATGGAGACAGCAGCAATGGGAGGCCGTACAGGGACCCATGAGAGACTCTGGACCTGGCAGCAGCATGAGGAGGCGGTACAAGGGCCCATGGCAGATTACAGGCCTGGCAGCAGCAATGGGAGGCCCGTAATCTGCCAGCACCCTATGACAAGAAATGGAACACACCAGCAGTGTGTGGAGACCTGAAAGTGGCACATGGCAGAGTGTGGCGATGGAGACAGCAGCAATGGGAGGCCGTACAGGGACCCATGAGAGACTGTGGACCTGGCAGCAGCATGAGGAGGCGGTACAGGGGCCCATGGCAGATTACAGGCCTGGCAGCAGCAATGGGAGGCCCGTAATCTGCCAGCACCCTATGACAAAAAATGGAACACACCAGCAGTGTGAGGAGACCTGAAAGTGGCACATGGCAGAGTGTGGCGATGGAGACAGCAGCAATGGGAGGCCGTACAGGGACTCATGAGACACTGTGGACCTGGCAGCAGCATGAGGAGGCGGTACAGGGGCCCATGGCAGATTACAGGCCTGGCAGCAGCAATGGGAGGCCCGTAATCTGCCAGCACCCTATGACAAAAAATGGAACACACCAGCAGTGTGAGGAGACCTGAAAGTGGCACATGGCAGAGTGTGGCGATGGAGACAGCAGCAATGGGAGGCCGTACAGGGACCCATGAGACACTGTGGACCTGGCAGCATCATGAGGAAGCGGTACAGGGGCCCATGGCAGATTACAGGCCTGGCAGCAGCAATGGGAGGCCCGTAATCTGCCAGCACCCTATGACAAAAAATGGAACACACCAGCAGTTTGAGGAGACCTGAAAGTGGCACATGGCAGAGTGTGGCGATGGAGACAGCAGCTATGGGAGGCCGTACAGGGACCCATGAGACACTGTGGACCTTGCAGCAGCATGAGGAGGCGGTACAGGGGCCCATGGCAGATTACAGGCCTGGCAGCAGCAATGGGAGGCCCGTAATCTGCCAGCACCCTATGACAAAAAATGGAACACACCAGCAGTGTGAGGAGACCTGAAAGTGGCACATGGCAGAGTGTGGCAATGGAGACAGCAGCAATGGGAGGCCGTACAGGGACCCATGAGAGACTCTGGACCTGGCAGCAGCATGAGGAGGCGGTACGGGGGCCCATGGCAGATTACGGGCCTGGCAGCAGCAATGGGAGGCCCGTAATCTGCCAGCACCCTATGACAAAAAATGGAACACACCAGCAGTGTGAGGAGACCTGAAACTGGCACATGGCAGTGTGTGGCGATGGAGACAGCAGCAATGGGAGGCCGTACAGGGACCCATGAGACACTGTGGACCTGGTAGCAGCAGGAGGAGGCGGTACAGGGGCCCATGGCAGATTACAGGCCTGGCAGCAGCAATGGGAGGCCCGTAATCTGCCAGCACCCTATGACAAAAAATGGAACACACCAGCAGTGTGAGGAGACCTGAAAGTGGCACATGGCAGAGTGTGGCGATGGAGACAGCAGCAATGGGAGGCAGTACAGGGACCCATGAGAGACTCTGGACCTGGCAGCAGCATGAGGAGGCGGTACAGGGGCCCATGGCAGATTACAGGCCTGGCAGCAGCAATGGGAGGCCCGTAATCTGCCAGCACCCTATGACAAAAAATGGAACACACCAGCAGTGTGAGGAGACCTGAAAGTGGCACATGGCAGAGTAGGCGATGGAGACAACAGCAATGGCAGGCCGTACAGTGACCCATGAGAGACTCTGGACCTGGCAGCAGCATGAGGAGGCGGTACGGGGGCCCATGGCAGATTACGAGCCTGGCAGCAGCAATGGGAGGCCCGTAATCTGCCAGCACCCTATGACAAAAAATGGAACCCACCAGCAGTGTGGAGACCTGAAAGTGGCACATGGCAGAGTGTGGCGATGGAGACAGCAGCATTGGGAGGCCGTACAGGGACCCATGAGACACTGTGGACCTGGCAGCAGCATGAGGAGGCGGTACAGGGGCCCATGGCAGATTACAGGCCTGGCAGCAGCAATGGGAGGCCCGTAATCTGCCAGCACCCTATGACAAAAAATGGAACACACCAGCAGTGTGAGGAGACCTGAAAGTGGCACATGGCAGAGTGTGGCGATGGAGACAGCAGCAATGGGAGGCCGTACAGGGACCCATGAGAGACTCTGGACCTGGCAGCAGCATGAGGAGGCGGTACAAGGGCCCATGGCAGATTACAGGCCTGGCAGCAGCAATGGGAGGCCCGTAATCTGCCAGCACCCTATGACAAAAAATGGAACACACCAGCAGTGTGTGGAGACCTGAAAGTGGCACATGGCAGAGTGTGGCGATGGAGACAGCAGCAATGGGAGACCGTACAGGGACCCATGAGACACTGTGGACCTGGTAGCAGCAGGAGGAGGCGGTACAGGGGCCCATGGCAGATTACAGGCCTGGCAGCAGCAATGGGAGGCCCGTAATCTGCCAGCACCCTATGACAAAAAATGGAACACACCAGCAGTGTGAGGAGACCTGAAAGTGGCACATGGCAGAGTGTGGCGATGGAGACAGCAGCAATGGGAGGCAGTACAGGGACCCATGAGAGACTCTGGACCTGGCAGCAGCATGAGGAGGCGGTACAGGGGCCCATGGCAGATTACAGGCCTGGCAGCAGCAATGGGAGGCCCGTAATCTGCCAGCACCCTATGACAAAAAATGGAACACACCAGCAGTGTGAGGAGACCTGAAAGTGGCACATGGCAGAGTAGGCGATGGAGACAACAGCAATGGCAGGCCGTACAGTGACCCATGAGAGACTCTGGACCTGGCAGCAGCATGAGGAGGCGGTACGGGGGCCCATGGCAGATTACGAGCCTGGCAGCAGCAATGGGAGGCCCGTAATCTGCCAGCACCCTATGACAAAAAATGGAACCCACCAGCAGTGTGAGGAGACCTGAAAGTGGCACATGGCAGAGTGTGGCGATGGAGACAGCAGCATTGGGAGGCCGTACAGGGACCCATGAGACACTGTGGACCTGGCAGCAGCATGAGGAGGCGGTACAGGGGCCCATGGCAGATTACAGGCCTGGCAGCAGCAATGGGAGGCCCGTAATCTGCCAGCACCCTATGACAAAAAATGGAACACACCAGCAGTGTGAGGAGACCTGAAAGTGGCACATGGCAGAGTGTGGCGATGGAGACAGCAGCAATGGGAGGCCGTACAGGGACCCATGAGAGACTCTGGACCTGGCAGCAGCATGAGGAGGCGGTACAAGGGCCCATGGCAGATTACAGGCCTGGCAGCAGCAATGGGAGGCCCGTAATCTGCCAGCACCCTATGACAAAAAATGGAACACACCAGCAGTGTGTGGAGACCTGAAAGTGGCACATGGCAGAGTGTGGCGATGGAGACAGCAGCAATGGGAGGCCGTACAGGGACCCATGAGAGACTGTGGACCTGGCAGCAGCATGAGGAGGCGGTACAGGGGCCCATGGCAGATTACAGGCCTGGCAGCAGCAATGGGAGGCCCGTAATCTGCCAGCACCCTATGACAAAAAATGGAACACACCAGCAGTGTGAGGAGACCTGAAAGTGGCACATGGCAGAGTGTGGCGATGGAGACAGCAGCAATGGGAGGCCGTACAGGGACCCATGGGAGACTCTGGACTTGGCAGCAGCATGACGAGGCGGTACGGGGGCCCATGGCAGATTACGGGCCTGGCAGCAGCAATGGGAGGACCGTAATCTGCCAGCACCCTATGACAAAAAATGGAACACACCAGCAGTGTGAGGAGACCTGAAAGTGGCACATGGCAGAGTGTGGCGATGGAGACAGCAGCAATGGGAGGCCGTACAGGGACCCATGAGACACTGTGGACCTGGCAGCAGCATGAGGAGGCGGTACAGGGGCCCATGGCAGATTACAGGCCTGGCAGCAGCAATGGGAGGCCCGTAATCTGCCAGCACCCTATGACAAAAAATGGAACACACCAGCAGTGTGAGGAGACCTGAAAGTGGCACATGGCAGAGTGTGGCGATGGAGACAGCAGCAATGGGAGGCCGTACAGGGACCCATGAGAGACTCTGGACCTGGCAGCAGCATGAGGAGGCGGTACAGGGGCCCATGGCAGATTACATGCCTGGCAGCAGCAATGGGAGGCCCGTAATCTGCCAGCACCCTATGACAAAAAATGGAACACACCAGCAGTGTGAGGAGACCTGAAAGTGGCACATGGCAGAGTGCGGCGATGGAGACAGCAGCAATGGGAGGCCGTACAGGGACCCATGAGACACTGTGGACCTGGCAGCAGCATGAGGAGGCGGTACAGGGGCCCATGGCAGATTACAGGCCTGGCAGCAGCAATGGGAGGCCCGTAATCTGCCAGCACCCTATGACAAAAAATGGAACACACCAGCAGTGTGAGGAGACCTGAAAGTGGCACATGGCAGAGTGTGGCGATGGAGACAGCAGCAATGGGAGGCCGTACAGGGACCCATGAGAGACTCTGGACCTGGCAGCAGCATGAGGAGGCGGTACGGGGGCCCATGGCAGTTTACGAGCCTGGCAGCAGCAATGGGAGGCCCGTAATCTGCCAGCACCCTATGACAAAAAATGGAACCCACCAGCAGTGTGAGGAGACCTGAAAGTGGCACATGGCAGAGTGTGGCGATGGAGACAGCAGCAATGGGAGGCCGTACAGGGACCCATGAGACACTGTGGACCTGGCAGCAGCATGAGGAGGCGGTACAGGGGCCCATGGCAGATTACAGGCCTGGCAGCAGCAATGGGAGGCCCGTAATCTGCCAGCACCCTATGACAAAAAATGGAACACACCAGCAGTGTGAGGAGACCTGAAAGTGGCACATGGCAGAGTGTGGCGATGGAGACAGCAGCAATGGGAGGCCGTACAGGGACCCATGAGAGACTCTGGACCTGGCAGCAGCATGAGGAGGCAGTACGGGGGCCCATGGCAGATTACAGGCCTGGCAGCAGCAATGGGAGGCCCGTAATCTGCCAGCACCCTATGACAAAAAATGGAACACACCAGCAGTGTGTGGAGACCTGAAAGTGGCACATGGCAGAGTGTGGCGATGGAGACAGCAGCAATGGGAGGCCGTACAGGGACCCATGAGAGACTGTGGACCTGGCAGCAGCATGAGGAGGCGGTACAGGGGCCCATGGCAGATTACAGGCCTGGCAGCAGCAATGGGAGGCCCGTAATCTGCCAGCACCCTATGACAAAAAATGGAACACACCAGCAGTGTGAGGAGACCTGAAAGTGGCACATGGCAGAGTGTGGCGATGGAGACAGCAGCAATGGGAGGCCGTACAGGGACCCATGAGAGACTCTGGACCTGGCAGCAGCATGACGAGGCGGTACGGGGGCCCATGGCAGATTACGGGCCTGGCAGCAGCAATGGGAGGCCCGTAATCTGCCAGCACCCTATGACAAAAAATGGAACCCACCAGCAGTGTGAGGAGACCTGAAAGTGGCACATGGCAGAGTGTGGCGATGGAGACAGCAGCAATGGGAGGCCGTACAGGGACCCATGAGAGACTCTGGACCTGGCAGCAGCATGAGGAGGCGGTACGGGGGCCCATGGCAGATTACGGGCCTGGCAGCAGCAATGGGAGGCCCGTAATCTGCCAGCACCCTATGACAAAAAATGGAACACACCAGCAGTGTGAGGAGACCTGAAAGTGGCACATGGCAGAGTGTGGCGATGGAGACAGCAGCAATGGGAGGCCGTACAGGGACCCATGAGACACTGTGGACCTGGCAGCAGCATGAGGAGGCAGTACAGGGGCCCATGGCAGATTACGGGCCTGGCAGCAGCAATGGGAGGCCCGTAATCTGCCAGCACCCTATGACAAAAAATGGAACACACCAGCAGTGTGAGGAGACCTGAAAGTGGCACATGGCAGAGTGTGGCGATGGAGACAGCAGCTATGGGAGGCCGTACAGGGACCCATGAGACACTGTGGACCTGGCAGCAGCATGAGGAGGCGGTACAGGGGCCCATGGCAGATTACAGGCCTGGCAGCAGCAATGGGAGGCCCGTAATCTGCCAGCACCCTATGACAAAAAATGGAACACACCAGCAGTGTGAGGAGACCTGAAAGTGGCACATGGCAGAGTGTGGCGATGGAGACAGCAGCAATGGGAGGCCGTACAGGGACTCATGAGACACTGTGGACCTGGCAGCAGCATGAGGAGGCGGTACAGGGGCCCATGGCAGATTACAGGCCTGGCAGCAGCAATGGGAGGCCCGTAATCTGCCAGCACCCTATGACAAAAAATGGAACACACCAGCATTGTCAGGAGACCTGAAAGTGGCACATGGCAGAGTGTGGCGATGGAGACAGCAGCAATGGGAGGCCGTACAGGGACCCATGAGAGACTCTGGACCTGGCAGCAGCATGACGAGGCGGTACGGGCGCCCATGGCAGATTACGGGCCTGGCAGCAGCAATGGGAGGCCCGTAATCTGCCAGCACCCTATGACAAAAAATGGAACCCACCAGCAGTGTGAGGAGACCTGAAAGTGGCACATGGCAGAGTGTGGCGATGGAGACAGCAGCAATGGGAGGCCGTACAGGGACCCATGAGAGACTCTGGACCTGGCAGCAGCATGAGGAGGCGGTACGGGGGCCCATGGCAGATTACGGGCCTGGCAGCAGCAATGGGAGGCCCGTAATCTGCCAGCACCCTATGACAAAAAATGGAACACACCAGCAGTGTGAGGAGACCTGAAAGTGGCACATGGCAGAGTGTGGCGATGGAGACAGCAGCAATGGGAGGCCGTACAGGGACCCATGAGACACTGTGGACCTGGCAGCAGCATGAGGAGGCAGTACAGGGGCCCATGGCAGATTACGGGCCTGGCAGCAGCAATGGGAGGCCCGTAATCTGCCAGCACCCTATGACAAAAAATGGAACACACCAGCAGTGTGAGGAGACCTGAAAGTGGCACATGGCAGAGTGTGGCGATGGAGACAGCAGCAATGGGAGGCCGTACAGGGACCCATGAGACACTGTGGACCTGGCAGCAGCATGAGGAAGCGGTACAGGGGCCCATGGCAGATTACGGGCCTGGCAGCAGCAATGGGAGGCCCGTAATCTGCCAGCACCCTATGACAAAAAATGGAACACACCAGCAGTGTGAGGAGACCTGAAAGTGGCACATGGCAGAGTGTGGCGATGGAGACAGCAGCAATGGGAGGCCGTACAGGGACCCATGAGAGACTCTGGACCTGGCAGCAGCATGAGGAGGCGTTACAGGGGCCCATGGCAGATTACAGGCCTGGCAGCAGCAATGGGAGGCCCGTAATCTGCCAGCACCCTATGACAAAAAATGGAACACACCAGCAGTGTGAGGAGACCTGAAAGTGGCACATGGCAGAGTGCGGCGATGGAGACAGCAGCAATGGGAGGCCGTACAGGGACCCATGAGACACTGTGGACCTGGCAGCAGCATGAGGAGGCGGTACAGGGGCCCATGGCAGATAAAAGGCCTGGCAGCAGCAATGGGAGGCCCGTAATCTGCCAGCACCCTATGACAAAAAATGGAACACACCAGCAGTGTGAGGAGACCTGAAAGTGGCACATGGCAGAGTGTGACGATGGAGACAGCAGCAATGGGAGGCCGTACAGGGACCCATGAGAGACTCTGGACCTGGCAGCAGCATGAGGAGGTGGTACGGGGGCCCATGGCAGATTACGGGCCTGGCAGCAGCAATGGGAGGCCCGTAATCTGTCAGCACCCTATGACAAAAAATGGAACCCACCAGCAGTGTGAGGAGACCTGAAAGTGGCACATGGCAGAGTGTGGCAATGGAGACAGCAGCAATGGGAGGCCGTACAGGGACCCATGAGAGACTCTGGAACTGGCAGCAGCATGAGGAGGCGGTACGGGGGCCCATGGCAGATTACGGGCCTGGCAGCAGCAATGGGAGGCCCGTAATCTGCCAGCACCCTATGACAAAAAATGGAACACACCAGCAGTGTGAGGAGACCTGAAACTGGCACATGGCAGAGTGTGGCGATGGAGACAGCAGCAATGGGAGGCCGTACAGGGACCCATGAGACACTGTGGACCTGGTAGCAGCAGGAGGAGGCGGTACAGGGGCCCATGGCAGATTACAGGCCTGGCAGCAGCAATGGGAGGCCCGTAATCTGCCAGCACCCTATGACAAAAAATGGAACACACCAGCAGTGTGAGGAGACCTGAAAGTGGCACATGGCAGAGTGTGGCGATGGAGACAGCAGCAATGGGAGGCCGTACAGGGACCCATGAGAGACTCTGGACCTGGCAGCAGCATGAGGAGGCGGTACAGGGGCCCATGGCAGATTACAGGCCTGGCAGCAGCAATGGGAGGCCCGTAATCTGCCAGCACCCTATGACAAAAAATGGAACACACCAGCAGTGTGAGGAGACCTGAAAGTGGCACATGGCAGAGTAGGCGATGGAGACAACAGCAATGGCAGGCCGTACAGTGACCCATGAGAGACTCTGGACCTGGCAGCAGCATGAGGAGGCGGTACGGGGGCCCATGGCAGATTACGAGCCTGGCAGCAGCAATGGGAGGCCCGTAATCTGCCAGCACCCTATGACAAAAAATGGAACCCACCAGCAGTGTGAGGAGACCTGAAAGTGGCACATGGCAGAGTGTGGCGATGGAGACAGCAGCATTGGGAGGCCGTACAGGGACCCATGAGACACTGTGGACCTGGCAGCAGCATGAGGAGGCGGTACAGGGGCCCATGGCAGATTACAGGCCTGGCAGCAGCAATGGGAGGCCCGTAATCTGCCAGCACCCTATGACAAAAAATGGAACACACCAGCAGTGTGAGGAGACCTGAAAGTGGCACATGGCAGAGTGTG
The DNA here is from genome assembly GCF_062004578.1 of Staurois parvus. Lineage (NCBI taxonomy): Eukaryota > Metazoa > Chordata > Amphibia > Anura > Ranidae > Staurois > Staurois parvus. The sequence goes on from NW_028318104.1 coordinate 219,150, forward strand.
GCGATGGAGACAGCAGCAATGGGAGGCCGTACAGGGACCCATGAGAGACTCTGGACCTGGCAGCAGCATGAGGAGGCGGTACAAGGGCCCATGGCAGATTACAGGCCTGGCAGCAGCAATGGGAGGCCCGTAATCTGCCAGCACCCTATGACAAAAAATGGAACACACCAGCAGTGTGTGGAGACCTGAAAGTGGCACATGGCAGAGTGTGGCGATGGAGACAGCAGCAATGGGAGGCCGTACAGGGACCCATGAGAGACTGTGGACCTGGCAGCAGCATGAGGAGGCGGTACAGGGGCCCATGGCAGATTACAGGCCTGGCAGCAGCAATGGGAGGCCCGTAATCTGCCAGCACCCTATGACAAAAAATGGAACACACCAGCAGTGTGAGGAGACCTGAAAGTGGCACATGGCAGAGTGCGGCGATGGAGACAGCAGCAATGGGTGGCCGTACAGGGACCCATGAGACACTGTGGACCTGGCAGCAGCATGAGGAGGCGGTACAGGGGCCCATGGCAGATTACAGGCCTGGCAGCAGCAATGGGAGGCCCGTAATCTGCCAGCACCCTATGACAAAAAATGGAACACACCAGCAGTGTGAGGAGACCTGAAAGTGGCACATGGCAGAGTGTGGCGATGGAGACAGCAGCAATGGGAGGCCGTACAGGGACCCATGAGAGACTCTGGACCTGGCAGCAGCATGAGGAGGCGGTACGGGGGCCCATGGCAGATTACGAGCCTGGCAGCAGCAATGGGAGGCCCGTAATCTGCCAGCACCCTATGACAAAAAATGGAACCCACCAGCAGTGTGAGGAGACCTGAAAGTGGCACATGGCAGAGTGTGGCGATGGAGACAGCAGCAATGGGAGGCCGTACAGGGACCCATGAGAGACTCTGGACCTGGCAGCAGCATGAGGAGGCGGTACGGGGGCCCATGGCAGATTACGAGCCTGGCAGCAGCAATGGGAGGCCCGTAATCTGCCAGCACCCTATGACAAAAAATGGAACCCACCAGCAGTGTGAGGAGACCTGAAAGTGGCACATGGCAGAGTGTGGCGATGGAGACAGCAGCAATGGGAGGCCGTACAGGGACCCATGAGACACTGTGGACCTGGCAGCAGCATGAGGAGGCGGTACAGGGGCCCATGGCAGATTACAGGCCTGGCAGCAGCAATGGGAGGCCCGTAATCTGCCAGCACCCTATCACAAAAAATGGAACACACCAGCAGTGTGAGGAGACCTGAAAGTGGCACATGGCAGAGTGTGGCGATGGAGACAGCAGCAATGGGAGGCCGTACAGGGACCCATGAGAGACTCTGGACCTGGCAGCAGCATGAGGAGGCGGTACGGGGGCCCATGGCAGATTACAGGCCTGGCAGCAGCAATGGGAGGCCCGTAATCTGCCAGCACCCTATGACAAAAAATGGAACACACCAGCAGTGTGTGGAGACCTGAAAGTGGCACATGGCAGAGTGTGGCGATGGAGACAGCAGCAATGGGAGGCCGTACAGGGACCCATGAGAGACTCTGGACCTGGCAGCAGCATGAGGAGGCGGTACAAGGGCCCATGGCAGATTACAGGCCTGGCAGCAGCAATGGGAGGCCCGTAATCTGCCAGCACCCTATGACAAAAAATGGAACACACCAGCAGTGTGTGGAGACCTGAAAGTGGCACATGGCAGAGTGTGGCGATGGAGACAGCAGCAATGGGAGGCCGTACAGGGACCCATGAGAGACTGTGGACCTGGCAGCAGCATGAGGAGGCGGTACAGGGGCCCATGGCAGATTACAGGCCTGGCAGCAGCAATGGGAGGCCCGTAATCTGCCAGCACCCTATGACAAAAAATGGAACACACCAGCAGTGTGAGGAGACCTGAAAGTGGCACATGGCAGAGTGTGGCGATGGAGACAGCAGCAATGGGAGGCCGTACAGGGACCCATGGGAGACTCTGGACTTGGCAGCAGCATGACGAGGCGGTACGGGGGCCCATGGCAGATTACGGGCCTGGCAGCAGCAATGGGAGGACCGTAATCTGCCAGCACCCTATGACAAAAAATGGAACACACCAGCAGTGTGAGGAGACCTGAAAGTGGCACATGGCAGAGTGTGGCGATGGAGACAGCAGCAATGGGAGGCCGTACAGGGACCCATGAGACACTGTGGACCTGGCAGCAGCATGAGGAGGCGGTACAGGGGCCCATGGCAGATTACAGGCCTGGCAGCAGCAATGGGAGGCCCGTAATCTGCCAGCACCCTATGACAAAAAATGGAACACACCAGCAGTGTGAGGAGACCTGAAAGTGGCACATGGCAGAGTGTGGCGATGGAGACAGCAGCAATGGGAGGCCGTACAGGGACCCATGAGAGACTCTGGACCTGGCAGCAGCATGAGGAGGCGGTACAGGGGCCCATGGCAGATTACATGCCTGGCAGCAGCAATGGGAGGCCCGTAATCTGCCAGCACCCTATGACAAAAAATGGAACACACCAGCAGTGTGAGGAGACCTGAAAGTGGCACATGGCAGAGTGCGGCGATGGAGACAGCAGCAATGGGAGGCCGTACAGGGACCCATGAGACACTGTGGACCTGGCAGCAGCATGAGGAGGCGGTACAGGGGCCCATGGCAGATTACAGGCCTGGCAGCAGCAATGGGAGGCCCGTAATCTGCCAGCACCCTATGACAAAAAATGGAACACACCAGCAGTGTGAGGAGACCTGAAAGTGGCACATGGCAGAGTGTGGCGATGGAGACAGCAGCAATGGGAGGCCGTACAGGGACCCATGAGAGACTCTGGACCTGGCAGCAGCATGAGGAGGCGGTACGGGGGCCCATGGCAGTTTACGAGCCTGGCAGCAGCAATGGGAGGCCCGTAATCTGCCAGCACCCTATGACAAAAAATGGAACCCACCAGCAGTGTGAGGAGACCTGAAAGTGGCACATGGCAGAGTGTGGCGATGGAGACAGCAGCAATGGGAGGCCGTACAGGGACCCATGAGACACTGTGGACCTGGCAGCAGCATGAGGAGGCGGTACAGGGGCCCATGGCAGATTACAGGCCTGGCAGCAGCAATGGGAGGCCCGTAATCTGCCAGCACCCTATGACAAAAAATGGAACACACCAGCAGTGTGAGGAGACCTGAAAGTGGCACATGGCAGAGTGTGGCGATGGAGACAGCAGCAATGGGAGGCCGTACAGGGACCCATGAGAGACTCTGGACCTGGCAGCAGCATGAGGAGGCAGTACGGGGGCCCATGGCAGATTACAGGCCTGGCAGCAGCAATGGGAGGCCCGTAATCTGCCAGCACCCTATGACAAAAAATGGAACACACCAGCAGTGTGTGGAGACCTGAAAGTGGCACATGGCAGAGTGTGGCGATGGAGACAGCAGCAATGGGAGGCCGTACAGGGACCCATGAGAGACTGTGGACCTGGCAGCAGCATGAGGAGGCGGTACAGGGGCCCATGGCAGATTACAGGCCTGGCAGCAGCAATGGGAGGCCCGTAATCTGCCAGCACCCTATGACAAAAAATGGAACACACCAGCAGTGTGAGGAGACCTGAAAGTGGCACATGGCAGAGTGTGGCGATGGAGACAGCAGCAATGGGAGGCCGTACAGGGACCCATGAGAGACTCTGGACCTGGCAGCAGCATGACGAGGCGGTACGGGGGCCCATGGCAGATTACGGGCCTGGCAGCAGCAATGGGAGGCCCGTAATCTGCCAGCACCCTATGACAAAAAATGGAACCCACCAGCAGTGTGAGGAGACCTGAAAGTGGCACATGGCAGAGTGTGGCGATGGAGACAGCAGCAATGGGAGGCCGTACAGGGACCCATGAGAGACTCTGGACCTGGCAGCAGCATGAGGAGGCGGTACGGGGGCCCATGGCAGATTACGGGCCTGGCAGCAGCAATGGGAGGCCCGTAATCTGCCAGCACCCTATGACAAAAAATGGAACACACCAGCAGTGTGAGGAGACCTGAAAGTGGCACATGGCAGAGTGTGGCGATGGAGACAGCAGCAATGGGAGGCCGTACAGGGACCCATGAGACACTGTGGACCTGGCAGCAGCATGAGGAGGCAGTACAGGGGCCCATGGCAGATTACGGGCCTGGCAGCAGCAATGGGAGGCCCGTAATCTGCCAGCACCCTATGACAAAAAATGGAACACACCAGCAGTGTGAGGAGACCTGAAAGTGGCACATGGCAGAGTGTGGCGATGGAGACAGCAGCTATGGGAGGCCGTACAGGGACCCATGAGACACTGTGGACCTGGCAGCAGCATGAGGAGGCGGTACAGGGGCCCATGGCAGATTACAGGCCTGGCAGCAGCAATGGGAGGCCCGTAATCTGCCAGCACCCTATGACAAAAAATGGAACACACCAGCAGTGTGAGGAGACCTGAAAGTGGCACATGGCAGAGTGTGGCGATGGAGACAGCAGCAATGGGAGGCCGTACAGGGACTCATGAGACACTGTGGACCTGGCAGCAGCATGAGGAGGCGGTACAGGGGCCCATGGCAGATTACAGGCCTGGCAGCAGCAATGGGAGGCCCGTAATCTGCCAGCACCCTATGACAAAAAATGGAACACACCAGCATTGTCAGGAGACCTGAAAGTGGCACATGGCAGAGTGTGGCGATGGAGACAGCAGCAATGGGAGGCCGTACAGGGACCCATGAGAGACTCTGGACCTGGCAGCAGCATGACGAGGCGGTACGGGCGCCCATGGCAGATTACGGGCCTGGCAGCAGCAATGGGAGGCCCGTAATCTGCCAGCACCCTATGACAAAAAATGGAACCCACCAGCAGTGTGAGGAGACCTGAAAGTGGCACATGGCAGAGTGTGGCGATGGAGACAGCAGCAATGGGAGGCCGTACAGGGACCCATGAGAGACTCTGGACCTGGCAGCAGCATGAGGAGGCGGTACGGGGGCCCATGGCAGATTACGGGCCTGGCAGCAGCAATGGGAGGCCCGTAATCTGCCAGCACCCTATGACAAAAAATGGAACACACCAGCAGTGTGAGGAGACCTGAAAGTGGCACATGGCAGAGTGTGGCGATGGAGACAGCAGCAATGGGAGGCCGTACAGGGACCCATGAGACACTGTGGACCTGGCAGCAGCATGAGGAGGCAGTACAGGGGCCCATGGCAGATTACGGGCCTGGCAGCAGCAATGGGAGGCCCGTAATCTGCCAGCACCCTATGACAAAAAATGGAACACACCAGCAGTGTGAGGAGACCTGAAAGTGGCACATGGCAGAGTGTGGCGATGGAGACAGCAGCAATGGGAGGCCGTACAGGGACCCATGAGACACTGTGGACCTGGCAGCAGCATGAGGAAGCGGTACAGGGGCCCATGGCAGATTACGGGCCTGGCAGCAGCAATGGGAGGCCCGTAATCTGCCAGCACCCTATGACAAAAAATGGAACACACCAGCAGTGTGAGGAGACCTGAAAGTGGCACATGGCAGAGTGTGGCGATGGAGACAGCAGCAATGGGAGGCCGTACAGGGACCCATGAGAGACTCTGGACCTGGCAGCAGCATGAGGAGGCGTTACAGGGGCCCATGGCAGATTACAGGCCTGGCAGCAGCAATGGGAGGCCCGTAATCTGCCAGCACCCTATGACAAAAAATGGAACACACCAGCAGTGTGAGGAGACCTGAAAGTGGCACATGGCAGAGTGCGGCGATGGAGACAGCAGCAATGGGAGGCCGTACAGGGACCCATGAGACACTGTGGACCTGGCAGCAGCATGAGGAGGCGGTACAGGGGCCCATGGCAGATAAAAGGCCTGGCAGCAGCAATGGGAGGCCCGTAATCTGCCAGCACCCTATGACAAAAAATGGAACACACCAGCAGTGTGAGGAGACCTGAAAGTGGCACATGGCAGAGTGTGACGATGGAGACAGCAGCAATGGGAGGCCGTACAGGGACCCATGAGAGACTCTGGACCTGGCAGCAGCATGAGGAGGTGGTACGGGGGCCCATGGCAGATTACGGGCCTGGCAGCAGCAATGGGAGGCCCGTAATCTGTCAGCACCCTATGACAAAAAATGGAACCCACCAGCAGTGTGAGGAGACCTGAAAGTGGCACATGGCAGAGTGTGGCAATGGAGACAGCAGCAATGGGAGGCCGTACAGGGACCCATGAGAGACTCTGGAACTGGCAGCAGCATGAGGAGGCGGTACGGGGGCCCATGGCAGATTACGGGCCTGGCAGCAGCAATGGGAGGCCCGTAATCTGCCAGCACCCTATGACAAAAAATGGAACACACCAGCAGTGTGAGGAGACCTGAAACTGGCACATGGCAGAGTGTGGCGATGGAGACAGCAGCAATGGGAGGCCGTACAGGGACCCATGAGACACTGTGGACCTGGTAGCAGCAGGAGGAGGCGGTACAGGGGCCCATGGCAGATTACAGGCCTGGCAGCAGCAATGGGAGGCCCGTAATCTGCCAGCACCCTATGACAAAAAATGGAACACACCAGCAGTGTGAGGAGACCTGAAAGTGGCACATGGCAGAGTGTGGCGATGGAGACAGCAGCAATGGGAGGCCGTACAGGGACCCATGAGAGACTCTGGACCTGGCAGCAGCATGAGGAGGCGGTACAGGGGCCCATGGCAGATTACAGGCCTGGCAGCAGCAATGGGAGGCCCGTAATCTGCCAGCACCCTATGACAAAAAATGGAACACACCAGCAGTGTGAGGAGACCTGAAAGTGGCACATGGCAGAGTAGGCGATGGAGACAACAGCAATGGCAGGCCGTACAGTGACCCATGAGAGACTCTGGACCTGGCAGCAGCATGAGGAGGCGGTACGGGGGCCCATGGCAGATTACGAGCCTGGCAGCAGCAATGGGAGGCCCGTAATCTGCCAGCACCCTATGACAAAAAATGGAACCCACCAGCAGTGTGAGGAGACCTGAAAGTGGCACATGGCAGAGTGTGGCGATGGAGACAGCAGCATTGGGAGGCCGTACAGGGACCCATGAGACACTGTGGACCTGGCAGCAGCATGAGGAGGCGGTACAGGGGCCCATGGCAGATTACAGGCCTGGCAGCAGCAATGGGAGGCCCGTAATCTGCCAGCACCCTATGACAAAAAATGGAACACACCAGCAGTGTGAGGAGACCTGAAAGTGGCACATGGCAGAGTGTGGCGATGGAGACAGCAGCAATGGGAGGCCGTACAGGGACCCATGAGAGACTCTGGACCTGGCAGCAGCATGAGGAGGCGGTACAAGGGCCCATGGCAGATTACAGGCCTGGCAGCAGCAATGGGAGGCCCGTAATCTGCCAGCACCCTATGACAAAAAATGGAACACACCAGCAGTGTGTGGAGACCTGAAAGTGGCACATGGCAGAGTGTGGCGATGGAGACAGCAGCAATGGGAGGCCGTACAGGGACCCATGAGAGACTGTGGACCTGGCAGCAGCATGAGGAGGCGGTACAGGGGCCCATGGCAGATTACAGGCCTGGCAGCAGCAATGGGAGGCCCGTAATCTGCCAGCACCCTATGACAAAAAATGGAACACACCAGCAGTGTGAGGAGACCTGAAAGTGGCACATGGCAGAGTGCGGCGATGGAGACAGCAGCAATGGGTGGCCGTACAGGGACCCATGAGACACTGTGGACCTGGCAGCAGCATGAGGAGGCGGTACAGGGGCCCATGGCAGATTACAGGCCTGGCAGCAGCAATGGGAGGCCCGTAATCTGCCAGCACCCTATGACAAAAAATGGAACACACCAGCAGTGTGAGGAGACCTGAAAGTGGCACATGGCAGAGTGTGGCGATGGAGACAGCAGCAATGGGAGGCCGTACAGGGACCCATGAGAGACTCTGGACCTGGCAGCAGCATGAGGAGGCGGTACGGGGGCCCATGGCAGATTACGAGCCTGGCAGCAGCAATGGGAGGCCCGTAATCTGCCAGCACCCTATGACAAAAAATGGAACCCACCAGCAGTGTGAGGAGACCTGAAAGTGGCACATGGCAGAGTGTGGCGATGGAGACAGCAGCAATGGGAGGCCGTACAGGGACCCATGAGAGACTCTGGACCTGGCAGCAGCATGAGGAGGCGGTACGGGGGCCCATGGCAGATTACGAGCCTGGCAGCAGCAATGGGAGGCCCGTAATCTGCCAGCACCCTATGACAAAAAATGGAACCCACCAGCAGTGTGAGGAGACCTGAAAGTGGCACATGGCAGAGTGTGGCGATGGAGACAGCAGCAATGGGAGGCCGTACAGGGACCCATGAGACACTGTGGACCTGGCAGCAGCATGAGGAGGCGGTACAGGGGCCCATGGCAGATTACAGGCCTGGCAGCAGCAATGGGAGGCCCGTAATCTGCCAGCACCCTATCACAAAAAATGGAACACACCAGCAGTGTGAGGAGACCTGAAAGTGGCACATGGCAGAGTGTGGCGATGGAGACAGCAGCAATGGGAGGCCGTACAGGGACCCATGAGAGACTCTGGACCTGGCAGCAGCATGAGGAGGCGGTACGGGGGCCCATGGCAGATTACAGGCCTGGCAGCAGCAATGGGAGGCCCGTAATCTGCCAGCACCCTATGACAAAAAATGGAACACACCAGCAGTGTGTGGAGACCTGAAAGTGGCACATGGCAGAGTGTGGCGATGGAGACAGCAGCAATGGGAGGCCGTACAGGGACCCATGAGAGACTGTGGACCTGGCAGCAGCATGAGGAGGCGGTACAGGGGCCCATGGCAGATTACAGGCCTGGCAGCAGCAATGGGAGGCCCGTAATCTGCCAGCACCCTATGACAAAAAATGGAACACACCAGCATTGTCAGGAGACCTGAAAGTGGCACATGGCAGAGTGTGGCGATGGAGACAGCAGCAATGGGAGGCCGTACAGGGACCCATGAGAGACTCTGGACCTGGCAGCAGCATGACGAGGCGGTACGGGGGCCCATGGCAGATTACGGGCCTGGCAGCAGCAATGGGAGGACCGTAATCTGCCAGCACCCTATGACAAAAAATGGAACCCACCAGCAGTGTGAGGAGACCTGAAAGTGGCACATGGCAGAGTGTGGCGATGGAGACAGCAGCAATGGGAGGCCGTACAGGGACCCATGAGAGACTCTGGACCTGGCAGCAGCATGAGGAGGCGGTACGGGGGCCCATGGCAGATTACGGGCCTGGCAACAGCAATGGGAGGCCCGTAATCTGCCAGCACCCTATGACAAAAAATGGAACACACCAGCAGTGTGAGGAGACCTGAAAGTGGCACATGGCAGAGTGTGGCGATGGAGACAGCAGCAATGGGAGGCCGTACAGGGACCCATGAGACACTGTGGACCTGGCAGCAGCATGAGGAGGCAGTACAGGGGCCCATGGCAGATTACGGGCCTGGCAGCAGCAATGGGAGGCCCGTAATCTGCCAGCACCCTATGACAAAAAATGGAACACACCAGCAGTGTGAGGAGACCTGAAAGTGGCACATGGCAGAGTGTGGCGATGGAGACAGCAGCAATGGGAGGCCGTACAGGGACCCATGAGAGACTCTGGACCTGGCAGCAGCATGAGGAGGCGGTACGGGGCCCATGGCAGATTACAGGCCTGGCAGCAGCAATGGGAGGCCCGTAATCTGCCAGCACCCTATGACAAAAAATGGAACACACCAGCAGTGTGAGAAGACCTGAAAGTGGCACATGTTTGGGGCATGATTCATGGCGGATTTAGTCAGTTGTGTCAGGAACTGGTGGTTTGAAATCCAGACTAATCCACGCCTGATTCATTTTCACAAACGTGAGTCTCTCCACACTTTGGGTGGACAGTCGTGTCCTCTGCTGAGTTACAATACCTCCTGCCGCACTAAACACGCGCTCCGATGCCACGCTAATTGCCGGGTATGACAGCCTTTCAAGGGCAAATTCAGCTAGTTGGGACCAACTGACTACATAGGTGGTTTTTATAGTACGTTATTTTGGGCTCCCTCTCAGCAGGTGTGAAAAAGGCCACCATTTTTGAACGGTAGCGAGGGTCCAACAAGGTGGACAGCCAAAAGTCATCCCTCTGTCTGATGGTTATTATTCGGCTGTCGCTACACAAGCAACCGAGCATGCTATGGGCCATTTGTGCCAAGGAATGCGAGGGACTCCCTGCCTCCATCTCCACAGCATACTGCCATGGTGCGTCTGGGTCCTCTGTCCCCTCCTCCTCCTCCACCAGATGCTCCTGCTCCTCCACTCCTGTCCGCTGAGTGGAAAAACCACCCATTTCACTCAATAATTCCTGAGCACCAATGTCCTCCTCTACCTCCTCCTCTTCTTCCTGTCCTGCCCCCACAGGGGTCATGTGGCGTTGAGATCTGTGCGCCACGTCTACCGCACCCTGACCAGCCATTGTTAACAGCATTTGTTCCAGGACGTGCAACAGAGGAATGACGTCGTTCATCCCATAGTCCTGCCGACTCACGAATAGCGTGGCCTCCTCAAAGGGCCTGAGCAAGCGGCAGGTGTCACGCATGAGCTGCCAATGGCTGACATCTAAGTTACACAGGGGAGTACCTTTATCCGCTTGTAACATCAGGAAATCGGTGATGGCCTTTCGCTGTTCGTAAAGGCGGTCTAACATATGTAGGGTTGAAATCCACCTTGTTGCAACGTCGCAGATCAGGCGATGCTGTGGAATTCCGTTCTGCTGCTGCAGCTCAAGGAGGGTGTGCTTTGCGGTGTAGGAATGGCTGAAATGCATGCAAAGTTTACGTGACATTTTAAGGATGTCTTGCAGTGGGATGGTGGATTTTAGGAACCGCTTGACAACCAGATTGAACACGTGAGCCATGCATGGCGCATGGCACAACCTTCCTTGATGCAGAGCAGACACCATGTTCTTTCCGTTGTCGGTCAACATGGTTCCGATTTTCAGTTTGCGCGGAGACAAACATCTGTCGATTTCTCTGTTCATTACACTCAGAAGTTCCTCCCCTGTGTGACTACGTTTGCCAAGGCATACCAGGTGCAGCACAGCGTGACACCGTTGCGCCCTGCACATGTGATATGCCGGTCGGGTAATGGGACTTGGCACGGGGGTGGCGGCTGAGGACACGGCGGAAGAAGAGGTGGTAGAGGCGGACATCTTTTGTGGACCAAGGACGTGCAAACGTGGAGGCAAAAGCGGCGTGACCTGTCCAAGTTGCTGGTGCGGCTGTGCTGGCACCACGTTCACCCAGTGGGCCGTAAATGACATGTACTGTCCCTGACCGTAGTTACAGCTCCACACGTCGGCGCTGCCGTGCACTTTGGCAGAGACCGACATGCTCAAAGACTGGCCCACCATCTCTTCTACATGTGAATGCAGGGCTGGCACTGCCTTTTTGGCGAAGAAATGACGGCTTGGCACTCTCCACCGCGGCGCGGCACAAGCCATCATTTCTCGGAAAGGTGCTGAGTCCACCACTTGGAAAGGGAGGGACTGCAGCACCAGCAACTTGGACAGGAGGACGTTCAGCTTTTGCACCGTCGGGTGCGTGCTCGCAAACTGTTGTCTCTTGGAAACGGATTCCAAGAAAGACTGCTGACGGAATCCGTGAAGAGGAGTAGCAGGAGAAGGAGCATCTGAACGAGCGGAAGATGCCAACGAGCGACAACTCCCCTCAGCAGAGGTGTTGGAGCCTTGACTGGCTGATAGAGGGCGATTGACGTCGGGTGACGGAGCAAGTAACGGAGCGGGTGATGGAGCGGGGGCTGGGGCAGGCAGAACCGCCGTATCTTTATCACGGTTTTCCCAGGCCACCAAATGGCGACGCTGCATATGCTGACGCAACGCTGTAGTCCCAACATGGGCCCCCTGGCCACGCTTGACTTTCTGGCCACATAGTCGACATACGGCTACGTTTACTTCCTCGGGCGGCTTGACGAAAAATTGCCACACCACCGAGTAGGAAACTTTGCCCCCGATACTCCTCACTGGCTGACTGCTACTTCCTCCGTGCACACCGGCACCACTACTGGCTGTGGTGGTAGGCTGCAGTGGAGCTGGTGCTCTACTCCGTGGCCGTTTGCCTCCACTGACACTGCTGCGACCCTGCTGCCTCCTGGGCAACCCACCGACTGTTTTGCTCGCTGCCAAGCTGCCACCCTCTTCTCCTGATGATGCGGAAGCAATAGCCTGATGACGACGAGGCTGCCAAGTGCGATCAGCCTCATCATCATCAATTAGGGTCTCCGCCTCACTACTAGCCCACTCGGCTGCGTGTGGGTCAGGAGACAGACCTGTCTCTAGACCGGCTACCGAGACACTCTCCTCGCCACTACTTCTTCGCCTGGCTGCTGAAGAGGCGGATGTCTCCCCCCGTTCCTGACCGCCCTCTGTTAGCTCTTCCTCACTGTACAGTGGGGCTGAGCCCACAGCATGCGATACTTCGCTTGGTGAGGGAACAGCAAAGGACAGGGGCAAGTAGAGGACACGTGATTTCAGTGGGCTTGCTCCCGGGCCATGCCAACTAACGGTTGTGTCTGACGTACCCACCGACCGTTGGCTGTAGGTGTCAGAGGTGACCTGGGAAGAGGAAGACGACCGAGCCAACCAATCGATGACGGCAGGGTTGTCGGTGGAGACACGACCGCTGGATGACACCGGGAGCAATGGCCTCTGGCTGCGACTAGTGCTGCCTCGACCCCTTCCTCTGCTGCCACGTCTGCTCCCTCCTAAAACATTGCCTCCTCTGCCACTCCTCTGCATGTTGTCTGACATACTCTTTAATTCAACGATTATGTGTCCCTGAGTAACAATTCTGTGTCTGTCCCTGAGTAACAATTCTGTGTCCCTGAGTAACAATTCTGTGTCCCTCAGTAACACTTCTGTGTCCCTCAGTAACAATTCTGTGTCCCTCAGTAACAATTCTGTGTCCCTCAGTAACAATTCTGTGTCTGTCCCTGAGTAACAATTCTGTGTCTGTCCCTGAGTAACAATTCTGTGTCCCTCAGTAACAATTCTGTGTCCCTCAGTAACAATTCTGTGTCTGTCCCTGAGTAACAATTATGTGTCCCTGAGTAACAATTCTGTGTCCCTGAGTAACAATTCTGTGTCCCTCAGTAACAATTCTGTGTCCCTCAGTAACAATTCTGTGTCCCTCAGTAACAATTCTGTGTCCCTCAGTAACAATTCTGTGTCTGTCCCTGAGTAACAATTCTGTGTCCCTCAGTAACAATTCTGTGTCTGTCCCTGAGTAACAATTCTGTGTCTGTCCCTGAGTAACAATTCTGTGTCCCTCAGTAACAATTCTGTGTCCCTCAGTAACAATTCTGTGTCCCTCAGTAACAATTCTGTGTCTGTCCCTGAGTAACAATTCTGTGTCCCTGAGTAACAATTCTGTGTCCCTGAGTAACAATTCTGTGTCTGTCCCTGAGTAACAATTCTGTGTCCCTGAGTAACAATTCTGTGTCCCTGAGTAACAATTCTGTGTCCCTCAGTAACAATTTTGTGTCCCTCAGTAACAGTTCTGTGTCCCTGAGTAACAATTATGTGTCCCTGAGTAACAATTCTGTGTCTGTCCCTGAGTAACAATTATGTGTCCCTCAGTAACAATTATGTGTCCGTCACTGAGTAACAATTCTGTGTCTGTCCCTGAGTAACAATTCTGTGTCCCTCAGTAACAATTCTGTGTCCCTCAGTAACAATTCTGTGTCCCTCAGTAACAATTCTGTGTCTGTCCCTGAGTAACAATTCTGTGTCCCTGAGTAACAATTCTGTGTCCCTCAGTAACAATTCTGTGTCCCTGAGTAACAATTCTGTGTCCCTCAGTAACAATTCTGTGTCCCTGAGTAACAATTCTATGTCCCTGAGTAACAATTATGTGTCCCTGAGTAACAATTCTGTGTCCCTCAGTAACAATTCTGTGTCTGTCCCTGAGTAACAATTCTGTGTCCCTGAGTAACAATTCTGTGTCTGTCCCTCAGTAACAATTCTGTGTCCCTCAGTAACAATTTTGTGTCCCTCAGTAACAATTCTGTGTCTGTTACTGAGTAACAATTTTGTGTCCCTGAGTAACAATTCTGTGTCCCTGAGTAACAATTCTGTGTCCCTCAGTAACAATTCTGTGTCTGTCCCTGAGTAACAATTTTGTGTCCCTGAGTAACAATTCTGTGTCCCTGAGTAACAATTCTGTGTCCCTCAGTAACAGTTCTGTGTCCCTCAGTAACAGTTCTGTGTCCCTCAGTAACAATTCTGTGTCTGTCCCTGAGTAACAATTCTGTGTCTTTCCCTGAGTAACAATTCTGTGTCTGTCCCTGAGTAACAATTCTGTGTCTTTCCCTGAGTAACAATTTTTTGTCCCTCAGTAACAATTCTGTGTCCCTCAGTAACAATTATGTGTCTGTCCCTTAGTAACAATTCTGTGTCCCTGAGTAACAATTCTGTGTCCCTCAGTAACAATTCTGTGTCCCTGAGTAACAATTCTGTGTCCCTCAGTAACAATTCTGTGTCTGTCCCTGAGTAACAATTCTGTGTCCCTCAGTAACAATTCTATGTCTGTCCCTGAGTAACAATTCTGTGTCTGTCCCTGAGTAACAATTCTGTGTCCCTCAGTAACAATTCTGTGTCCCTGAGTAACAATTCTGTGTCTGTCCCTGAGTAACAATTCTGTGTCCCTCAGTAACAATTCTGTGTCCCTCAGTAACAATTCTGTGTCTGTCCCTCAGTAACAATTCTGTGTCTGTCCCTGAGTAACAATTCTGTGTCTGTCCCTGGGTAACAATTCTGTGTCTGTCCCTGAGTAACAATTCTGTGTCTGTCCCTGAGTAACAATTCTGTGTCCCTCAGTAACAATTCTGTGTCCCTCAGTAACAATTCTGTGTCTGTCCCTGAGTAACAATTCTGTGTCCCTAAGTAACGTTTCTGTGGCCCTAAGTAACGGTTCTGTGTCCCTAAGTAACGATTCTGTGGCCCTAAGTAACGTTTCTGTGTCCCTAACTCTCTCCCTCAATACAGCCAGGTCTGCCTCTCTTGAATGACTGGAGGCAAATGGAGAATTCTTAAATGGCCGCCATTTATAGCTCGACCATTACACAGTGCTGGCTGGCTGGCTGCTGATTGGCTAATGCGATCACAGGTCATGAATGAATGCATCATGGGTCAGCGTGCCTTGTCTGCGCGCCTTCCCAGACATCCTTGCTCCGTCGCCGCACATGTCGCCGCCATTTTAGGAAAAATTTTGATTCGCGCATCTGAAGTATGCTAATTTTCGGATTCGTCGCGAATCGAAATTTTCCTAATATTCGAAACGAATTCCACTTCGCCGAGTTCGATTCGCTCATCTCTAATCACAATAGCACAGGAACAAGGTACTGGGAAGCCAGAGATCAACCAGCACCTGAGAGTAGGGCAGGGATTCCTTATAAAGGCTGTTTGGCACCAAATTTGACCTGATGTGAACTTCTGCGGCCATGCAAGGTGCCAGGTCTCCTAACACCTCTGCCGAGGACAGAGCCCTGAAAGTGCCTCCCCTAAAGGGCAGGTTCCAGATGCCTACTTGGGCCATCTTGTCTGGATATTTGGAGTAGAACTCTTGGAGAAGTCTGGGGGCATGTATGTTGTCCTTTGGTTCCCAGGAGCTTTCTTCATTAGTATCAAGAATTGGATTTGCCTTCCCCATTTCCAGCAGTCCAGGATTGATTCTACCTCGTATTCTACCTCCTCCCCAACTGTTATTGGCAGCGGAGGTGGTTCCACTCTTCCTGGAAATGGGTCATGAACTGCTGGCGTGAGCAGAGAGACATGGAAGACTGGATGAATTCTATATGATTCAGGAAGAATCTGGATTGATTTCTCGTTTGATCTGAAAGGGGCCAATGTATCTTGGACCCAGCTTCCGTGATGGTTTTGAGTGGTATCTGGCACACAGGAAGGGTGGAATCCGTAATTAGCCCAAAATGGTGACTGATTCGTAGCTGAATGGATGGAATTGTTGTAAGCAAATTCTGCTAATGGGAGTAGGGATGTCCAGTCATCCTGGGAAAAGGCGGAGAAACATTGTAAATATTGCTCTAACATTTGGTTCATTCATTGAGTTTGGCCATTACTTTGAGGGTGGTAAGCAGATGATAGGCAGAGTTCCACTTTCAGGGTTTTGCATAGGGCTCTCCAAAACCTGGAGGTAACTTGCACCCCTCGGTCTGAATCAATATTACTGGGCAGTCCGTGTAGCCTACCAATTTCCTTGATAAAGGCATGTGCTGTCTCAGGCGCAGACGGAGTACATATCATTGGCAAAAAGTGGGCCATTTTGGATAGCCGATCTATCAACACTAGGATGGTAGTAAACCCCTCAGAGGGCAGCAAGCCCACAATAAAGTCCAATGCAATCATTTCCCAGGGGCGATTAGGAATGGAAAGGGGACTCAGCAACCCCCATGCCTTGGGTTTTGTCTCCCTTGCTGTGTAAACAAACTGTGCAGGATTTTACATAGGCTCTGCAGTCTTGACTTAAGTTGGGTCACCAAAAGGATCGCTGGATCAGTTCCATTGTTTTTCGGGCTCTGAAGTGACCAGCAAGTTGATGGTCGTGGAATGTCTTGAAAACTTGGGATCTTACCTCCTGGGGTACAAAGAACTTATCCTGGTGCCAAATAAAGCCATCCTGCCTCCTTAATGAGTCCTGTTCAGGTCTGGTGCACCGTACAGAGGCCTGTTCAATCAAAAACTTCAGACTGAGCTGGATTAATAAAACATTTTGGCCAGACAGGATGGTATTGGCGGCAAAGGTTCAACTGAATCCAGGAACATATGAGATAGAGCATCTGCCTTCAGATTTTTGGATCCTGGGCGGTAGGTGATATGAAAATTGAACCTGGAGAAATATAAGGCCCATCTAGCTTGCCGAGGTCTTAGGCGCTTGGCGGATCTTACATATTCCAGATTCTTATGATCTGTGAAGATCATAATCGGGTGACTAGCTCCTTCCAAATGGTACCTCCATTCTTCAAAAGCCGTTTTGATCGCCATAAGTTCCCTGTCACCTATGTCGTAGTAGCTTTCAGCTTGGCTTAGTTTCCTGGAGAAAAAGGCTACCAGATGTACAGAGCTTTTGGGCCTTGGCATTGCGAGATCACGTCCCCTGTAGCCACCTCTGATGCGTCCACCTCCAGGATGAAGGGAAGTGTTGGTTCTGGGTGTCGTAATACAGGAGCAGATGTAAATTGCTTTTTTAATTGCTCAAAGGCTATTTGTGCTTCCTGGCCCCAGAGAAATTGTGTATGCTGGTGAGTGAGTAGGATAATAGGGGCAATAATGGTTGAAAAGCCCTTGATAAACTTCCGATAGAAGTTGGCAAAGCCCACAAATCTTTGGACTCCTTTGTCAGTATGTGCAGGCCAATCCAAGATGGCGGAGATTTTCTGAGGATCCATGGGGATTCCTTCAGTCTTTTCTGCCTTAGCGTACAGGCCATACATCCTCAACGTAGTCAGTACCCTCTTAACATGGTCTCGGTGGAGTTCCAATAACTTGGAGAAAATCAAAAATGTCCTCCAGGTAGATGATCAAGAAGAGATCGAGATATTACCTGAAGATGTCATTCACGAAGTGTTGAAATGTTGTAGGGGCGTTGCATAATACAAATGGCATCACTAGGTACTCAAAGTGCCCAAAGCTCATTCTGAAAGCGGTCTTCCACTCATCACCTTCCCTTGTGCAAACTAAATTGTAGGCCCTTCATAAATCTAGTTATATTAACACTCGGGCTGCCGAAACCTCTGAAATAACTCGGGAATGAGAGGGAGTGGGTACCGATTCTTAATGGTGATCTTGTTGAGTTCCCTATAGTCGATGCAGGGACGGAGAGTGTGACATAAATGTACAGATCTGAGTAGCTGAAATGTGACCTGTAGCAATATGTAATCGTAAATTTAGTTCAGTCCTTGTTATTAAAGAAATATTCAGTCATAGGTACTCAGAGACAGATGGTCATCAATTAGCATCTGAAAAGAGACAGAGCTTCCTCAGGCTGGAAGTGGCACCTGGGTGCTAATAAGATTTTGTCACCTATACATAATCAGACTTTGCCATTTTCCTGAAGTTTAAAAGAGAAACACAGACGTTTTGGCTTCATGACACCAGGGGGCTCCGATCTGTCTAGAGAACTCTAAAAGTATATACATACAGTGAGGAACAGAAGTATTTGAACACCCTGCGATTCTGCAAGTTCTCCCACTTAGAAATCACGGAGGGATCTGACATTCACATTGTAGGTGCATTCCCACTCTGAGAGACAGAATTTAAAAAAAAATTCAGGAAATCACATTGTATGATTTGTAAAGAATGTATTTGTCTTGCACTGCTGAACAGAAGTATTTGAACACCTAAGAAACAGCAAGAATTCTGGCTCTCAAAGACCTGTTGCTGCGCCTTTAAAAAGTCCACCTTTACTCCACTCATTAACCTAACTTAGTAGCACCTGTCTGAGCTCTTTAAAGACACCTGTCCACCCCACAGTCAGTCAGGCGCCAACTACTTCCATGGGCAAGACCAAAGAGCTGTCAAAAGACACCAGAGACAAAATTGTGGACCTCCACAAGGCTGGAAAGGGCTACGGGGCAATTGCCAAGCAGCTTGGTGAAAATAGATCAACTGTTGGAGCAATTGTTAGAAAATGGAAGAGGCTAAAGACGACTGTCAGTCTCCCTCGTACTGGGGCTCCATGCAAGGTCTCCCCTCGTGGGGTATCACTGATGATAAGAAAGGTGAGGAATCAGCCCAGAACTACAAGGGAGGAGCTGTTCAATGACATGAAGAGAGCAGGGACCACAGTTTCAAAGGTCACTGTCGGTAGAACACTACGCCGTCATGGTTTCCAATCATGCATTGCACGGAAGGTTCCCCTGCTCAAGTCAACACATGTCCAGGCCCGTCTTAAGGTTGCCAATGACCATCTGGATGATGCAGAGGAGGCATGGGAGAAAGTCATGTGGTCAGATGAGACCAAAGTAGAACTTTTTGGTCTAAACTTCACTCGTCGTGTTTGGAGGAAAAAGAATGATGAGTTGCATCCTAAGAACACCATCCCTACTGTGAAGCATGGGGGTGGTAACATCATGCTTTGGGGGTGTTTTTCTGCGAAAGAGACAGGACGACTGCACTGTATTAAGGAGAGGATGAATGGGGCCATTTATTGTGAGATTTTGAGCAACAACCTCCTTCCCTCAGTCAGAGCATTGAAGATGGGTCGTGGCTGGGTCTTCTAACATGACAATGACCCGAAGCACACAGACAGGATAACCAAGGAGTGGCTCCGTAAGAAGCATATGAAGGTTCTGGAGTGGCCTAGCCAGTCTCCAGACCTAAATCCAATAGAACATCTTTGGAGGGAGCTGAAACTCCATGTTGCTCAGCGACAGCCCCAAAACCTGACAGATCTAGAGGAGATCTGTGTGGAGGAGTGGGCCAAAATCCCTGTTGCAGTGTGTGCAAACCTGGTCAAGAACTACAGGAAACATCTGACCTCTGTAATTGCAAACAAAGGCTTCTGTACCAAATATTAACATTGATTTTCTAAGGTGTTCAAATACTTATGTTCAGCGGTGCAAGACAAATGAATTCTTTAAAAATCATAAAATGTGACTTCCTGAATTTTTTTTTAAATTCTGTCTCTCAGAGTGGGAATGCACCTACAATGTGAATTTTAGACCCTTCCATGATTTCTAAGTGGGAGAACTTGAAAAATTGCAGGGTGTTCAAATACTTCTGTTCCTCACTGTAGCTCAAAGGAGTATGTTTCATCCCTCATAAAAGCTAAAACATTAGTTGCATAGAGATGAAAATACTTCCTTCTGATGGGGCACTCTGTAGGCTACATCAGCATATAAAAACTATATTTGTGGCCTATGTGGAATGCCAGAAAAATGCAGGAAATGGTTATGTGGCGCTGCAGTGTGATATCGGAACAATGATTGGTACTGTTGCGATCGGACTGATGCGCTGGTGTCAGAAATTCAATCCCCGACTTGGTGATTCAAACCGGTCTTGGTCCAATTGACTTTCGGCAGTTCAGCACCCAGAACATCCTGTGGGCAGGTATAGGAACACCCCCCAGGGTCAATTGGCCGAGAACTAATGTCCCACTTACATCCATATCCCCATATATTGAGGACCCTGACATTAGGACATTGTAGTTCGTATAGAGCTGGTTCGATCGACTAACAGATTACGGACTCTCTGACTTGCTCCAGTCGCAGGATAAATCTTGGTAAAAGTTTTATTTCTGTTTTATTCCCTTTTATTTTATAGTGAATAGTCTATGTGTGTCTTCTTGTATTTTTTGCATTTTTTGTAACTTTTTATACTTTGTACATATTTTATGCACTGCCCACTTTCGGGATATTAAATCTTAAAATTAATAAAATACTTCTGGGTATTTAAGCTCGGGCTCATATCTCCAGAGAGATTAGATTGCATTTTAGTATTTTTATACACTCGGTCAAGTTCATTGCTTGTGTGTATGCAATTGCACTGTGTGTTGGCAGATTGCGTGCAGATTGTAAAGGTAACAGATCTGCCAGACGGAGATCTGTGTGAGTGTGGTGTCCCAACAGGCCAGTAAAGCTGTTGGATGGTGGAAAGCTACTGTTTGTGGTGTGTCTGGTGTGGGGGGGTGTGGACAATGGAAGAGTGATTAACACCGGGATTCTAGCTTGTAGGATAGCTGGAAATATTTTATTAGATAAAATCTTGCGACCAGCAACAAAATTTTCTTACAAAAAGGTATAAAATACATATATACAAAATAAATAAATACAAAAAAACATACATCTGGTTATAAACAAAGAAAAACCCTATCTGGTTACAACATCCTCCTAAAATAAAAAACATGTCAGAAACCACAAAAATGCAGCAAAAAGGAATTTCAGGCCTTTATGGCCATACCAGCAAACATAACATAGGGCCCTTATGGCCTATATGTGCCTTAGCACAAAAATAATAAATACATTATCACACAAAGAAATTAAAGAAATTCCGTAAATACATGAAAACCCTCATTAGCATGGTCTTTCGGCCCATCCAGGCATATGACCAACCGTAACCTTCTTTAGGTCTTTACGGCCATACCCCACTCTATACTAGCAAAAAACATACTACTAACAAACATACAGTAAAGACCAAGAAACAGATCTTCAGATGCACGTAGCCTTTCTTCAAAAAGCTCTTCTCATCAAAATCTAAAGGAGTGAAAACACAGAGGAAAAAAAGAACAGCATCCTCACCCAGAGTTCAAGAGACTACGGCTACAGACCTGATATTCCTCCACGCCTCTATCTAGGTCCTTCGCCGCTGCCTGTCTGTCTCAAGACCCCGAATTTTCCCAACCTCACCAAGAATGTCATACACCACCACCGAGACAGGAAGAATTTTCTGCCGAATGGAAACCTGACACCGTGCGTTCCAAGTGTAGTAACGGACCACTAGACAAACTAGAAAAAGAGTATCAAAATCCACGTGTCTTTTGAAAGCCCCATATACCCACTCTGCATAAGACATGCAGTGCAGGAAGGGGATGTCTAGAGCCCTCCCCACCTCTTTGTACACCTCTATATTGAAAGGGCAATGAAGCAAGAAGTGGTCCATAGTCTCCACTTCACCCCCACACTCCGTCCTCGGACAACCACGGTTGTCCAGAGAACAATACTTCAAGTTCCCTCTCACATATAGCCTGCCATGGAACACGAGCCAGGCCTGGTCCCTAAATTGTAAAGGAATCCTTTCCATATTTATCAATCTTAAGCCCTCCCGCAGACTATGGCCTGGGCAATCCTTCAAGGCCAGTGGTGCATGAAAGGTGAAGGCCACAACCCTCTCCCTAAGAAATTTCCCAGGAAGCGATCTGACCTCCTCTGCTGTCACACACCACCACCTAAGTATTTTCAAGCTCGGGGCAACATAAGCCGGGAGCTTACCGTGCTTGACTCTGAGGTTTCTCACTGGCCCGCCACTCTCCCAACAGCTCAGAAAGGGTTTAAACCATGCCTGAAACAAACCTACCCATGCAGGCGGCTTCTCTTTCAGCATATTACCAAAATTATGTTTTACAAACATAACAGAGAAAAAAACGATCGGGTTGACCATCCCTGGGCCACCCTCCCGCCTGGTAGGTCACATTCCACTTCACGAGGTTCAGTCTGTTCCCCCATAACAACTGAAAGAAACAGCTGTAGACCCTCGTATAGAGAGACTCTGGCAAGAGGCAAGCGTAACTGACGTACAAAAAGACCGGAATCAAGTAGGTCTTAATCAGATCGACCCTTTCCCTTAAGGAGAGCTGCTACCTCTTCCAGCATCTCACTTTAACCTCAGCATCAGACAACCTGGATTTCCAATTCGATTTACCATAATCATCAGGGCCAAATGTGATGCCTAACACTTTGATCTGTGACTGGGGCTCTGGGAAGGCATCCGCAAGTGAGAAGTTCTCACCTTCCCTACCCATCCAGAAAACTTCACATTTCTCACTATTGATCTTAGAGCCTGATGCCTCCGCATACTGTTCCATCTCTGAGACCACCTCCTGCGCCTCATCAGTCCCAGAGATGAAAACAGACACATCATCAGCATAGGCCACGACTCTAAAAGGCAACTCACCAGTAGCACCCACCGGCACCCTGCCCAACGCCCCGCCATCTAGTCTTCTGACGAAGGGGTCAATGGCAAAGGCATAGAGCAAGGGACTCATAGGACACCCCTGGCGCACCCCAGAGCCAACCTCAAAGAACTGCCCAACCCAACCATTGATCAACATGAAGCTCTCCGCCACTCTATACAATGTTTTCAACCAGCCAATAAACCTCCCTTCCAGGCCATACCAGACAAGGAAATGCCAGAGGTACTTATGATCTACCTGATCAAAAGCCTTGGCCTGATCCAGTGCCAGCAAATACTTCACACTAAAAAAAACAATATTGGTGAAGCGCTTCACATGAAAAACTAAATAAGTAGGTGCAATGATATAAAAATACATATAAAGTGACCACACTGTCCTGAAAGGTATTGATAACTAATGCTAAATAATCCCCCCAAAAAATATATAAGTGCCAAGTGCTGAAAGTGCAAAACAGGTCATGCGTTTGCTGACTAGATCGTGCCAAAAATACAATATATGCACAGTAAACATAATACACAATAACATTGCACACTCTAACTGAAAGTGACAAGTGCTCAGTATGAGTATGAATATTGGGAAAAAGTAAAATTCACAATAAAGTGCAATAACATGACATTTCATGTGCAAACAACGCAATGTCAGAGCTTCAATTCTTCACTCCAAACATGATGCGTGTTAGCATGCCACACGTGTATATCGTAATACAAAAGTAGCTAAAGTGCCTCCTCACCTTAACCATGCGACCCCTAAGGGCCACAACGCTTTAGGTAATAATGCTCCACCAGACTGGGGATCTCTGTAATAATACTGCTGTAGTACTACTCGATCTCCTCCGCCAGGTCACTTATGCTCTCAGATGGTAATACCCCCGGGATAATCACCAGGCCATAGAGAGGTAGACAAAGAGAGCCTCCATAGTGAGATGCCATTTATTCCATATAGCAGATAAAAACAAGCCAAAAGAGAACACTCACAGTATAGCAGATGTCATACAGCTGGTCTCCTATGTGCTGTGGGTGTACTGCAAGGTGCTGGGTGTTCAAAGATGGTGTCTGCCAAAAGTGCTGTACCAGAAGTGCGCCACTGCGCTCTACGCGTTACTCCACGATATCACGTGGCTTTATCAGGATAGCGCAATAGGTGGATTCCTGTACTATTTATAAGGCCTTCTGTAATGACTCTGCCCTATTAGGGCGGTCACTGATCCTCCATTTTCTTGTAGCCCTATACTTCCTCCGGTGGCCATTTTTGCTAGTATGTAAGAGCTAACACTGGCTTCATATCCAAGCCAGGTGTATATTCCCAGGATGATGATTACAACAACATCCATCGGAGATTTTAACTCCTAGCTAACTGGGAAATAATGCTAGTAAATAAATACCACTATTTTACCAAAAAAAGCCAGTATTAGTTATTTTAATTATTCCTATTCCTATCCTTGGATGCTGAAAAAGCATTTGACCGCATACACTGGCAATTTATGGAACTGACGCTCAAAAAATTCAGAATCACAGATTGGATGCTTTCCGCAATCCTTTCTCTTTACTCCAACCCATCCGCTAGAGTACTAACAAACGGCACTCTCTCAAACACCTTTCACATATCCAACGGTACAAGACAGGGTTGCCCCTTATCCCCCATAATCTTCACGCTACTCATCGAACCCTTAGCTTCGAAATTAAGAGACGACCCGACCTTTACTGGAATTACTCACCTTAATAAGGAACACAAAATCAGCCTTTTTGCAGACGACATTATATTTATGGTAACTAACCCACACAAATCACTCCGTGCGATCCGTGCACATCTCCAAAGTTATTCAACAGTATCGTGCTATAAACTCAATGAACCCAAATCTTCCATATTAAATCTCCACACATCTACCAAATCTCAAGTTGTGCTAGCTAAACAATTTCCCTTCTCATGGGAACAACATAGCATACCGTACCTAGGAATCAGATTGACCACCACAACAGACCAACTCTATGCCTCCAATCACAAACCCTTACTCGAATCTATCCCACGAGAACTCAATAATCTTCATACAGCAACACTTTCAAAACTGGGTAGAGTAGCTACCCTGAAAATGAACATTCTTCCAAAAATTCTTAACATATTCCGCACGCTTCCCATTCCTATCCCCGATTCCTTTTCTCCAAATTACAGGCGATACTTGCTAAATTTCTATGGAATTCAAAAAAACTCAGATATTCTACAAATCTATTAATTTGACCAACTGCCAAAGGAGGAGCAGGTCTCCCACATTTAAAATCATATTATAAAGCCACTATTCTAGACCAACTCTATTTTTGGTGGCACCCAACTAGAGAAAAAACATGGTCCACCATGGAAACACCCCCACATTTCCGAACTGCACCACGCGACCTAATTTTCTTTCCAACAAACCCTCAGTCCAATACTTTACTCAGACACTCTTGCATTCAAGCCTCCCTACAAGCTTGGTATGATTTCTTAGCACTAAAATTGATGGAAACCAGACAAGTACCTACCCCACTTAAGACTCTACACCTCATTATCCCTTCCTTAAACCTGTTACACTGGGAACACCGAGGCATCTCGCATATAAAAGATCTTTATACAACCCTCAATCTTGACTCCTTTTCGACCCTTCAGGAGAAATGTAACATCCCGACAAAGAGCTTTTCACCTATTTAATCGCACATTCCTTTCAAAAGAGGGAAGTTCCACTCTTCTTGAAAATACCCTCCACCGCGTATCAATTTTTTAACAAATTGCAATACCCAAAAAAAGGGATCTCAACTTTTTACACATCCATAACCAACTCACTATATTCTCTACAGACTTCTTCTCTCTCCAATTGGGAGAAAATTTTCTCACAACCAATACCACCGCTCACTTGGGAAAAGACCTTTAACATCACACACAAGGCATCTAGATGTAGCTCCCATTGGGAATCTTACCTGAAAATCCTGCACCAATGCTACCTAACTCCAGCTAAACTTTCCTTATACTATCCTCAACACCCTCCCACCTGCTGGAGACAATGCGGAGAAACAGGATCAATCCTCCATATACTTTGGGCATGTAAATCCCTTAGATCTTTCTGGAACAGCGTTTTCCATTTGCTCTCAATGGTAACCGACACCCCTATAACACCAAACCCTGCCCTTGCACTCCTCCACATTGGAATTGAAAAATTCCCGCACTATCATTATCCACACATTAGCAGCGACTAAGACCAACCTTACCAAATTATGGAATTCCACCAAAATTCCCTCCCTATCTTCACTCGTATCAGACCTTAACTTCCAATGCGATATGGAAATTAGAACAGCCCTCACTAACTAAATAAATAAAAGAAATGCAGCGCTCTTAAAAAATATAATGATAAACACAGTCCGGTGAGAACAGTGCTCCTTGATTCCCAGTGCAAATGGTAGAAATTCACACTAACCAGAACGAGCATGGGTAATACGCATGTGTATATATATATCCTGAAGATCCCCTCTCCTCTCAGGTCTGGTCAGGGAAATAGCTGGGGAAGATGGAGATCCTATGCCCTCATGTGGTGAGAAAGTTGTCCAGCAGGTCAGAGCAGTATCAATCTGGATAAGCCTCCAAAGGAGCTGACACAGGGATCACCAGGGCTGCAAGGATGGAAGAAGCTCCTCACAGGAGACATAGGGAAGCACTCATAGTGTAGTAGGTAAAACTTTTATTCCAGAAAACACAGGTGCATAATGAGTATCACATAGCCAAGTATGAACAAACACACTGACCCTTTAAGAAGTCAAGATGGCCGCCGGGCCTCCTCGTGGCACCGACGGCTTAGTGTCAACGGCGTCCTGGGTTCCACTGACGCGTTTTGTGCGCACGCACTTCTTCAGAGGTGGAACATAGGACTGCCGTGACCATCTCCTCGTACCTAAATACCGTATTTAACGCATGCGCACTGGTACGGCGCCATCTTGCTGGAGTCCGGGCGTCCGCAATAACCGAGTGCGCATGCGCGGGTGCCATTTTACCATGGGCCAGAAGTGAACACAGATAACTGAGGAACGGCTCCATGCAAGTGGAGCTTGGGCGTCCGTATTGCGCAAAAGCGCATGCGCGGGTGCCATTTTCCTGTGTGCATACAATACAATGTATCTAGCACTTACAGGGATGAGATCCCTGGTGTTAAACAACGTTAGTGCTATGGGATGTTGGAAAATTAGTTGGTGCTGTACTGAAAACCCATCTAAGGGCATCCCATACAAAGTATTGCACAAGAGAGGGAAATATAAACAATGTGCACGAATAGTGTAAAATGGCCAGATCAAGGGTTAAACGAGAAGCTGGTAAGAATGCTGGTATAATGAATAAGAGACCATTAACTCCATAAGCCCCAAGGATTTAAGCGGAATTAATGGTTAAAATATACTAATCAGTTGTAATATCAAGCCACATACATAGGAATTATTCCTGTGTGTAGGGCTAAAAGCAACATGGTGAAATGGCATCATAATAAAATCTCTAAAATAACGCATGGGGATTAATCAGGGGAAATCAAAACCCATGTGTAACAATTAAAACCGTAAATGCAGAATACAAAAAATAAACGCACATACCAAAATAGCATAAAAGTCATAAATTGGGAAAAACATGGTGCAATTGGCACTGGCCCAATGAATACAGACAGGCCTACTGGAGGTCAAGGCTAATGTCATATAAACGCATATGGGAAATGGAAAAATTATTAATAACATTGTTCCAATGCATACAGAGAACCTGGAAACATAGTTTAAACCAGTCCTCTTAATCAACCTAAGTGTGTGTATTGGTGATACGGCCGTAATAGAGCCTATAAAAAGGGGAGAATAGGCAGCAATAGAGCCAGTATCCCGCCAACCTATGGGGATAATTCTTATGATAAAGATATTCACAACGTATGAGCTAAATATCACGGGATTAGCTATTGTCAATGTAACAATTGACATCCAGTTCGATATTCAAACCTGCAGGATATAAGGTGTCCAGTTCAAAAATGTGTTTTGTCTCTAGTTGTGAGACGGCCCTAGTCTTAAAGGTTCCTCTCCAGTGTGGGGTTACAATATCAATGCCAACAAATCTCAGACTGGTGGGGTCTCTATGATGGTATTTCCTGTAGTGGAGGGACAGGGAGTGTTCCTTATACCCCTTCTTAATGTTGTTGACATGTTCCCGAAGGCGATCTCTAAGTTGCCTAGTTGTCCTACCAATGTATTGCTTGAGGCAGGGGCATTCTAGTAAATAAACGACATATCTGCTACTACAACAAATAAATTTATCGATATTGTACGATCTCTTAGTTTGGTTAGAGGTATAAGTGTCTATCCTTCTTTTCCTCACACCATTGCACTTGCAGGCAATACATTTGTTACATGGGTAAAAACCCGTGTAATCAAACAAAGTAGGAGGTGGTGTGGGCATGGTGACAACATTAGGGGCTAATTTGTCCCGCAAGGTGGATGATTTACGGAAAATGACCTCAGGTTTCTCCGGAAGTACCTTAGCAAGGGTGGCATCAGCCTTCAAGATCCCCCAGTTTTTAGTAATTATGTGTTTTATGGATCTATATGGAACAGAAAATGTTGTAATAAATGGACATACCAGATTTTTAGATGGTTTAGTTTGAGTACTTAATAAGTCCTGTCTATCCGTGTTGGCTATTAATTCCATCGTGTCATTCAAAAACTCCCTGTCATACCCTTTCTCAAGGAATCGTTCTTTAAGAATATTGGCCTGTGTATGGTAAGTATCAATACTGGTACAATTTCTTCTAAGTCTGAGGAATTGTCCCTTCGGTATACCTGCCAACCAGCTGGGGTGGTGAAAGCTTCCCAGTGGGATGAAACTATTCCGATCAGTGGATTTGAAAAAGGATTTGGTGGTAATGTGTCCATCGATGTTTATTAAAGTAAGATCTAAAAAATCAATTTCAATATTGCTATATTTGTATGACAATTTAATGTTCACAGTGTTGTTGTTGAGAGTAGTGAAAAAATTGATCAGGGACTGTTCCGTGCCATTCCAGAAAAGGAGCACGTCATCAATGCACCGCTTATAAAAAAGTCATTCAGGCCAGTCCATAGCGTAAATATTATCCTCCTCCCAGTAGGACATGAACAAATTGGCCAGGCTGGGGGCAAAAAGGCCGTCACCTTTTCTCCATCCTAGACCGCATCTGCAGGGCTGGGCTGACAGTGAGACCTGACAAGTGCTAGTTGAGAATGGCTGAGGTACAGTACCTCGGGCACAGAGTGGGGGGGGGGATACTGAAACCTGAGCCAGCCAAGGTTCAAGCAATTTATGACTGGCCCACCCCCCAGACCAAGAAACAAGTGATGGCATTCCTTGGTACTTCCGGCTATTACCGTAAATTTGTACCTAATTTCAGCTCCACGGCCCAACCTCTGACTGACTTGAACCGGAAAAACAGTCCCAGGATGGTGAACTGGACCTCGGCCTGTGAATCTACCTTCCATGACCTCAAACCCACCCTGGCAAGCAACCCTGTCCTGGCCACCCCTGACCACAACAGACACTTCCTTGTGCAGGCAGACACCTCCACCTACGGCCTAGGGGCCGTCCTCAGCCAAGTCAACGAGTCTGGAGAGGAACATCCCGTCGCCTTCCTCAGCCGAAAACTACTGGACCGGGAAGTTGCCTATGCTACATTGGAGAAGGAATGTCTGGCTATAGTCTGGGCCCTAAAGAAACTACAAACCTACCTGTACAGCAGGGAATTCACCATTGTCACCGATCACAACCCCCTCACGTGGCTGAACCGGGTGTCCAGGGACAATGGGCGTCTCCTTAGGTGGAGCCTCGCCCTCCAGCCTTATAATTTCACCATCTGATATAGACGGGGAAGCCAACACCAAAATTCAGATGGCCTTTCCCGCCAGCAAGACCCACAGTAGCTAAGTCAGGGGCCCACAAGTGCCTTCAAGGGAACCTAATTTCGGTTTTCCTTATCGGCACTTGTAAAAAGGGGCGGAGGAGCAGTGTCACGATATGGGTCTCTGCCAGTCCCTGGTATTAATTCCTTGTTCCTAATCCCTCCTGGTCATAGAAAGAGCTTCCTCCAATTAGTATTCACTCCTGTGTGCCAAAGGCCCCTAGCTGTAATTAACTCGCCACTCCAAAAAAGGTCCCAAATTTAGGAAGAGCTTGCTCCAATTAGTATTCACTCCTGTGTGCCAAAAGCCTCTAGCTGTAATTAACTCGCCCCTCCACAAAAGGTCCCAAATTCAATGAGTGTATACATCCCTAATTAGTGCCTTACTTTTGTATTAATGTATTTCCCCCACTAATTATCCGGCCCAACCAGTCCTTTCTGTGTACAGCTACAAATTAAATTACTGTAGTTCCATTTTCTTCATTGTCACATACTAATGACCCCCCTCCACCTCTCTTCATGCTCAGGGGGTTTAAGAGGCCAGTGCTGGTCTCTCTTGTTGTGCCATTCTGCTGGGCAACCACTGAGGGGTTCAGCTGGACTTTAGTGGCCCCTCGGCTCTGCCTGAGCTCCATTGGAGGAAGGGGGGTCCCAGAAGCTACATCAGCCCTGCCTGGAACGCTGTCGGCTCTGCCTGAGACTATCGCATCAGCTTTGTGTGAGTGTATGCTCCCCTTGTGCTATCTGACTGCTTGTGAACTGCCTCTTGGATTACAAATTGCTGTGGAGCCTTTAGCTTTGCCCACCGGGGCTAAATTACAAGTATTTTGGACTCTCTCTCCCTGCACTACTCCCCATTGAGTGACTGTTGTCTGTTTTAATAAAGCTTTAACTGTTTGCCGTCTGCCTTGTGTGTTCTGTCCCGCTTACCCTCCGTCACAAATGCTTAAGGAGGGATATGATCTCCATGTATAATACATAAGGGGGGGATATGATCACCATGTATAATACATAAGGGGGGATATGATCTCCACGTATAATACATAAGAGGGGATATGATCCCAATGTATAATACATAAGGGGGGATATGATCTCCATGTATAATACATAAGGGGGGATATGATCTCCATGTATAATACATAAGGGGGGATATGATCTCCATGTATAATACATAAGGGGGGATATGATCTCCACGTATAATACATAAGAGGGGATATGATCTCCATGTATAATACATAAGGGGGGATATGATCTCCATGTATAATACATAAGGGGGGGATATGATCTCCATGTATAATACATAAGGGGGGATATGATCTCCATGTATAATACATAAGGGGGGGATATGATCTCCATGTATAATACATAAGGGGGGATATGATCTCCATGTATAATACATAAGGGGGGATATGATCTCCATGTATAATACATAAGGGGGGGATATGATCTCCATGTATAATACATAAGGGGGGATATGATCTCCATGTATAATACATAAGGGGGATATGATCTCCATGTATAATACATAAGGGGGGATATGATCTCCATGTATAATACATAAGGGGGGATATGATCTCCATGTATAATACATAAGGGGGGATATGATCTCCATGTATAATACATAAGGGGGGATATGATCTCCACGTATAATACATAATGGGGATATGATCTCCATGTATAATACATAAGGGGGATATGATCTCCATGTATAATAGATAAGGGGGGATATGATCTCCATGTATAATACATAAGGGGGATATGATCTCCATGTATAATACATAAGGGGGGATATGATCTCCATGTATAATACATAAGGGGGGATATGATCACCATGTATAATACATAAGGGGGATATGATCTCCATGTATAATACATAATGGGGATATGATCTCCATGTATAATACATAAGGGGGGATATGATCTCCATGTATAATAGATAAGGGGGGATATGATCTCCATGTATAATACATAAGGGGGATATGATCTCCATGTATAATACATAAGGGGGGATATGATCTCCATGTATAATACATAAGGGGGGATATGATCACCATGTATAATACATAAGGGGGGATATGATCTCCATGTATAATACATAAGGGGGGATATGATCACCATGT
Organism: Staurois parvus; assembly: GCF_062004578.1. Taxonomy (NCBI): domain Eukaryota; kingdom Metazoa; phylum Chordata; class Amphibia; order Anura; family Ranidae; genus Staurois; species Staurois parvus. Next base: position 250,803 of record NW_028318104.1, read on the forward strand.
ATAATACATAAGGGGGGATATGATCTCCATGTATAATACATAAGGGGGGTATGATCTCCATGTATAATACATAGGGGGGGATATGATCTCCATGTATAATACATAAGGGGGGGATATGATCTCCATGTATAATACATAAGGGGGGATATGATCTCCATGTATAATACATAAGGGGGATATGATCTCCATGTATAATACATCAGTGGTTCCTATAGTGACCCTGTACTAGTAATGGGGGAGATCAGTGACCTATAGTGTGTGGGTATTCTAACACTGGCTGACCCTGGCTGGGAGGGGCGCTAACTGACCCTGACATCATCTGATGTCACTAGTGGCAGGAATACAGTGATCAGTGAAAAATTCTATATACTGACACTGTACTAATGTCAGTGGCTGGGTGACGGGGTGATCAAAGGGTTAATGTGCTAATCTACCATGTGTGTGTAAATTGTAGCGCTTTTCCTCACAGTGCGGTGTTCTCTCTTCTCTCCCTGGACTGACGGGGGGGATGTGGGGGCGCAGATACACCCCAAAATAGAAAGTGACGTAAGGATATGTCGCTTTGCCCAGACCCACCACTCGCCCGCAGATTGTAGGCAGGCAATTGGCAAGTTGTTCAAAAAAAAAAACAACCTTAAAAAAATTTAAAATTCTCAATGCAGTATTTTTTATTTTATTTTATTTTGACATTTTTAAATGCAGTTGGTAACATTGTACTACTCTGGGGGGTGATCAGTGATCTTCTTTTTTTTTTTTTTTTTACAATAACAATTATTGGGTCCCTCTAAAGCTCTGCACAGCCAGGCAACACACATTTTCTTCCACACTCTGCACACTGGAGTCAGAAAACAGTCTTTGATCTTGGTTTTGTAATTTTATTTAGGGGTTTAGAACTCGGAGGGGTTGAGGGGTGTATGGGATGCCCAAGGGAACTGTGAACTTGAGGACAAACTCCTTAGTAACTATGTACATATGGGGACAAAATAGTTTCTCCTTTAAGAACATTCCAGCTCTCTCTCCAGCTTTCCAAAAAAGGGGTCATGGGGGGGGGGGGATTTGTACTTTCCTGGAATTTTAGGGCCTCAGGAATTGAGACAGGCAGTCAACTGGACTGATCATTTTCAATGCTACGAAGTATAGCTGGTAGACTCTTTTTCTTTCCGGCTTCCTCCGGATCAACTGTGGGTGTAGGATTATAACTCTTTTTTTTTCTATGGTTGAACTGGATGGACTTTTGTCTTTTTTCAGCCAGACTAACTATGTAACTATGTAGCCTTAGAATGAGCAGTTCTGTAGGTGAATTAAGGGCTGAATGTGAGGGTGTAGAAGGTAAGTAGGCATTGTGTGCCGTCATCTATTTAGATCTCTTGGATATAAATTCTGGCAAGTACTTTTTATTAGAACAGAAAAAATAAATATAGTTACATAGTTAGTCTGGCTGAAAAAAGACAAAAGTCCATCCTAATATGATAGAGATCTTTGTGTGTCATTTATATATTTTCTTTTTTGAATAATAATGATACTACCATCCCATGAAAATATCTCCCAACATATCATCCAGCTTAGTTATCGAGTCACTCACCCTCCCCGGAGTGATGGAAGAATGTATCCAACTTTATTCCGTATGACGCCGGACAGTCGGGCCTATTATACGGCTGTTGTACATTTCTTGAAGCATTTTGGGTGGAACTGGGTTGGAATAGTAACATCAAGGGATGGCAGTGGTGTCGATGAGGCCCAAGAACTGACCAGGATGATGAGCCAACACGGGATCTGCATACATTATATCCTTCAAATCACTTCAAATGTTGAAAATAATTATCGGCAATTACAGATGATGAATGAATCAACAGCTAAAGTCGTGGTAGTTTGTGGAACTTCCACAGTGTACTTTTCTTATATTGCTGCTGTTATACCCTCTGCTATAGAAAAGATCACATTTATTTTCCCGCCGTCATGGAGTAAACTCTCAGATACCGGCTATACTAATTTTATACCAGTCAGCTGCACCTTCATATTTCAGTGGCCACAAATGAAAAGCGTGAACTTCAATCATCATGATGTTGGTGTCAACTTCTCCAGCTGCTTAACTGACCCAATACTGCAAGATATTTGGATTTCTTTGCTTCGGTGTCTTTCCCCAAATCCAGACAAAAATAACCTTTTTCATTTATATACTCGGCTCTCTCTCAGACCTTGTACAGATGTAAATATTTCTGAAGTAATTTTTAAATATACATCTATACCCTCCTATGCATACAGGGCTGTGTATGTTCTGGCCCACGCTCTACACGGAATGTACACCAAGAAAATACAATCTGAACAAACTGGATTCCAGCACAGAGTGAGTTGGATAATAAGTGCTTATGTTACTCAGGGGCGTATTTAGCACAAGGTAAACAAGGCATTTGCCTAGGGTGGCATTTTTTAGGGGGGGGCAGCACTGGCCCTCAGAGGAGGGACATGGGGACCAGGTGGGATCTGAGAGAGGCTGTGGGCTGCTTGATGGTGTATGCAGAGTCCCACTGTCATTCCTGGGGATAGCCAGACCTGTGAAGGTGAGTGTCTTTTTTTTCTGTCGGGGGGGGTGTTAGTGGAAGGCTCTCTCGGGTGGGGTGGAGAAGGGGTGCTGTTTGTTCACCATCAGGCTCTCTCCATGGGGGGAGGGAATGTCCAGAGCTGTGAAGGTGTCTTTTTCTGTTGGGGGGTGTTAGTGGAAAGCTCTCTCAGGTGGGAGTGGAGCAGGGGTATTGTTGGTCACTGTCAGGCTCTCTCAGATGGGGGTGGAGCAGGGGTATTGTTGGTCACTGTCAGGCTCTCTCCATGGGGGGGATGTCCAGAGCTGTGAAGGTGAGTGTCTTTTTTTCCATCGGGGGGGTGTTAGTGGAAGGCTCTCTTGGGTGTGGGTGAAGCAGGGGTTTTGTTGGTCACCTTCAGGCTCTCTCCGTGGGGGGGATGTCCAGACCTGTGAAGGTGAGTGTCTTTTTTTCTGTTGAGGGGGTGTTAGTGGAAGGCTCTCTCGGGTGGGGGTGGAGCAGGGGTGTTGTTGGTGACCATCAAGCTCTCTCCATGGGGGGGGATGTCCAGAGCTATGTAGGTGAGTGTCTTTTTCTGGGGATGGGGCAGGGGTGTGGTTAGTCACTGTCAGGCTCTCTCCGCGGGGGGTGCCTGGTGTTGGTTGGTGGCAATCTCTCTCCGCGGGGGGGTCTGGTGTTGGTTGGTGGCAGGATCTCTGTACCGGGAGGGGGGGTGTCCAATGTTTGTATTACCAAGAGCAGCACAAAACCTAAGTACACCTCTGATGTTACTACGTTCCTATCATAGATTACATAGTAATTGTGTGACCAAAGTGAGATGGACCGCGATCTCCGACCTCCCTCTCACTGTCCTCAAAATTGGCGGCAATACAATGTTTGTTTCTCCTATACAGTTTTTAAATATAATTAAATAAATGGTTGGCTTTTAAAAGGGGGGGTTGTTTATTTTACTAATTGTATATGCCATGTTATGAGACACATTCAAATAGTCCAGATTCATATATAATTGATATACATTATATATATACAGTTGTGTTCAAAATAATAGCTGTGTGTTGAAAAAAGTGAATAAAGCTGAAAATCCTTCTAATCCTTTTATTTCCATCCACACAAATGCATTGGGAACACGACACATTCTATTCCAAATCACAACATGAAGAAAAATACATCAAATTTGTGTTGTTCCTCTAAAAAAATGGAAGAAAAGTGAATATTAGACGGTTCAAAAAAATGGCCGTGTTTGTATTCTTCTTTACAAACTCAAACATTCACTATATAAACTGAGAAATGTTTGAAGATTTTGCTTTCCTTTGAATGACTTCATGAATATTTGGTTGTAGTCGCACTGTTTCTGAGAACTGCTGTACATCTGTGTTGCATGAGTGCGTGAGTGACTCGATAACCAAGATGTTGCACGTTTACTGGTGTGTTTGGGGTCATTGTCTTGTTGGAACACCCATTTCAAGGGCATTTCCTCTTCAGCATAAGGCAGCATGACCTCTTCAAGTATTCTGATGTATTCAAACTGATCCATGATCCCTGGTATGCGATAAATAGGCCCAACACCGTAGTATGAGAAACATCCCCATATCATGATGCTTGCACCACCATGCTTCACTGTCTGCACAGTGTACTGTGGCTTGAATTCAGTGTTTGGGGGTCGTCTGACAAACTGTCTCCGCCCACTAGACCCAAAAAGAACAATCTTACTTCCATCAGTCCACAAAATGTTGCACCATTTCTCTTTAGGCCGGTCAATGTGCTCTTTGGCAGATTGTAACCTCTTCAGCACACGTCTTTTTCCCAACAGTGGGACATTGCGGGGACTTCTTGCAGATAGCTTGGCTTCACATCGGCGTCTTCTAATTGTAACAGTCCTCACAGGGAACGTCACACCTTCTTTCATCTTCCTGGAGCTGATTGTTGGCTGAGTCCGCGCCATGTTGGCTATTCTTCTATCCATTCCAATGGTAGTTTTTCGCTTTCTTCCTCGTCTTTCAGGTTTTGGTTGCCATTTTAAAGCATTTGCCATCATTTTAGCTGAGCAGCCGATCATTTTCTGCACTTCTTTATATGTTTTCCCCTCTCCAATCAACTTTTTAATCAAGGTACGCTGTTCTTCTGAACAATGTCTGGAACGACCCATTTTCCTCAGAATTTCAGAGAGAAATGCACTGTAACCAGCATGTCCAACATTTGCTGCCTTCCTTCCTTAAATAAGGGCAATAATTGCCACCTGTTTCTCAAAGAATGAATGACCTCACTAATAGAACTCCACACTGCTATTATTTTGAACACGCCCCTTTCAATGAGTGATTCAATGACACAGAATCAGCAGCATGCATGTCATGACTGTTGGGTCTGTTGGATTTCTATGACTCTACTACACCTGCTAGGAAATTATTTGCCATGTAGAAATATCATTTCCACCAAAAACAGTGATTGATCCGGTTAGTGATGTCTGACTGCTAGTATTTTGAACATAACTGTATATACAGTATATATATATATATATATAAATATATATCGTATTTTACATTCCATAAGACGCACCTAGGTTTTAGAGGAGAGAGACAAGAAAAAAAATATTCTGAACCAATGGACTGCGGACACAGTACAGGAGATGGCCAGAGACTGCGGACACAGTACAGGAGATGACCAGAGACTGTGGACACAGTACAGGAGATGACCAGAGACTGCGGACATACTACAGGAGATGACCAGAGACTGCGGACAGTACAGGAGATGACCAGAGACTGTGGACACGGTACAGGAGATGACCAGAGACTGCGGACACAGTACAGGGGATGACCAGAGACTGCGGACATAGTACAGGGGATGACCAGAGACTGCGGACACAGTAAGGGAGATGACCAGAGACTGCGGACATAGTACAGGAGATGACCAGAGACTGCGGACACGGTACAGGAGATGACCAGAGACTGTGGACACAGTACAGGAGGTGACCAGAGACTGCGGACATAGTACAGGAGATGACCAGAGACTGCGGACATAGTACAGGAGATGACCAGAGACTGCGGACAGTACAGGAGATGACCGGAGACTGCGGACACAGTACAGGGGATAACCAGAGACTGCAGACATAGTACAGGGGATGACCAGAGACTGCAGACACAGTACAGGAGATGACCAGAGACTGCGGACATAGTACAGGGGATGACCAGAGACTGCAGACACGGTACAGGGGATGACCAGAGACTGCAGACACGGTACAGGAGATGACCAGAGACTGCGGACATAGTACAGGAGATGACCAGAGACTGCGGACACAGTACAGGAGATGACCAGAGACTGCGGATACGGTACAGGAGATGACCAGAGACTGCGGACACAGTACAGGGGATGACCAGAGACTGCGGACATAGTACAGGAGATGACCAGAGACTGCGGACACGGTACAGGGGATGACCAGAGACTGCGGACATAGTACAGGGGATGACCGGAGACTGCGGACATAGTACAGGGGATGACCACAGAGTGCGGACACAGTACAGGAGATGACCACAGACTGCGGACCTTTGGGGAGCGGGTATCCGAATTTGACAGGTACCCACTCCCACTTCTGCTGCGATCACCTCTCTCCCTGTAGTTTTCTAGGACACATGACAGGTCTCAGAAGACTACGGGGCCATTCACAAAGTGCAGCATTTCTCACGCATGCGCAGTGGGCACCCGGCTGTGAAGCCGCAAGCTGTAACAGCCGGGTACCCACACTGAAGATGATGAGGTGATGAGGACACCGCTGGACCGAAGAGCAGGATCTGTTGCACAGAAGAGCGGAGCGGCCAATCCCTCTACTGGCCTCCACCCCTCTCTGCCAATCCCTCCACTGGTCTCCACTCAGTGTCCTCCACCCTCTCTGCCAATCCCTCCACTGGCCTCCACTCAGTGTCCCCCAACCCTCTCTGCCAATCCCTCCACTGGCCTCCATTCAGTGTCCTCCATCCTTCTCTGCCGATCCCTCCACTGTCCTCCACTCAGTGTCTTTCAACCCTCTCTGCCAATCCCTCCACTGACCTCTACTCAGTGTCCTCCACCCCTCTCTGCCAATCCCTCCACTGGCCTCCACTCAGTGTCCTCCACTCCTCTCTGCCAATCCCTCAACTGGCTTCCCATTGCCCAATGGATAAAATTCAAAACATTAACAATAACATATAAAGCCATCTATAACTCCGCCCCCAAATTACATCACCAATCTTGTCTCCAAATATCACCCAAACTATCCTCTCCGCTCCTCCTATGGCCTCCTGCTCTCTAGCTCCCTTGTCTCTTTCTCCCATGCTCGTCTCTAGGACTTCCCCAGAGCCTCCCCCATCCTCTGGAACTTTCTACCCCAATCTATCAGACTATCGCCTACTCTGCCCACTTTTAGGAGATCTCTGAAAACCGATCTCTTCAGGGAAGCCTATCCTGCCATCAGCTAATACCGGAATCTTCTATTCCTCCTACCAGTCCATCCCCCACAGTTATTACCTTTTGTACTACTAGCCCCTCCCTCCTAGATTGTAAGCTCCTAGGATCAGGGCCCTCCTAACCCTCTTGTATTGAACTGTATTGTTGCTGTATTGTCTCCCGTTATATTGTAAAGTGCTGAGCAAACTGTTGGCGCCATAAATCCTGTATAATAATTATAATAATAACTGGAAAAGCTCCAATTTCTGGGGAAATTGTGTGAAGTGTTCTTGCCTCCACCAGTAGTTTACAACTCACACTCTAGCTTTTGTCACTCTGCTGCCTGCTCACACACCTGGGTTCCTATGGCACCTCACTCTACAGCAAGGGCAGAGAAGAAAAAAAAACTGCTCCAACTTGCTCACTTCACTGGCAGTTGCCATTTTCAAACGGTTGTAGTTTAACAATTATAAATCCTACACCGAAGAGCTTTATATTGTGAGAATCACAAGACCCAGACCTACATTTTGATGCATAGTATGTCTCTGAAATATTAAAAATGAAGGTACAGTCGCAGTTTAGAATTTGCCCTTCAAATTTGAGGTGTCTAGAGTGGAGTTTCAATGAATGTCAATGGGCGGCGTGAGTTGCAAACAAATAGTCATATTGTGAAAACTATCAAGACTATGGCTTAGCTGTGGACATTTGTAGCGGCAGCGTTGATAGCTGAACGTTTGATATAAGATTTGTGTAGGTGGGCGGGAAGATGAGGGAGTGATGGCAGTTTAGAAATCATGTCCTGATTTTTCAGCTCACACTCTAGTTTTGAACATTCCGCCATTCATTCCTATGGGACCAATTTCACCACAAAAACGCTGATATTTCTTGAACCATTCGGCGAAATGTTCCACAAAGTGATAGCACACCAATCGGGAACAATCCGCACGTTTCGGTATATCACTGTCTATGTAGTGTAAACACTGTGGGAGGAGTTAGGGTGGTAAATGTGGGAGGAGTTAGGGGGGTAAATTTGTCTATAATAATAAGAATATATATGTGAGATAACAGGAAGTGGTCGCCATGCAGGAACACTTAATATCTTGGATCTAACCACTTTGTATTTTTTAATTAGACTTTAATTTCAGAACCTTTATACCTGTATATAGTAATGTGAGTATTTCTGTCTTCCATGAAAAGCTGCACAAATATGTGAGAAATGTTCATTACACCGACCCAGACGGAGGTGAGATCTACTTCAATGAGAGAAGAGAAATTCCAACCGATCTTATTGTACAGAGCTGCCTTTATTTAAGCAATATATCTTTTCCTCAAAGCAAAATTTCCGTTTTTCAAGACCCGGATTTTGTACCCAAAACGTATGATATGAGTAACATATTCTGGAAACATGGCAACGTAAGAAATGACTTCAATGTTTTCTGTTCATATCATTTGCGGAGGAGGTTCATAATTAGGATTTCTAGGTATTTGTATCCTTGTTTTAAGATATACCAACAAATACGTATTATCACGGTATAGGAGCCCGGCCAATTATCAGATCCTGCTTACTGATCCGGAGTGTCACGATATGAGTTCTCTGCCAGCCCAGTTAATAATCCCCAGGTATTAATTCCTTGTTCCTAATCCCTCCTGGCCATAGGAAGAGCCTCCTCCAATTAGTATTCACTCCTGTGTGCCAAAGGCCCCTAGCTGTAATTAACTCGCCCCTCCACAAAAGGTCCCAAATTCAATGAGTGTATACATCCCTAATTAGTGCCTTACTTTTGTTTTAATGTATTTCCCCCACTAATAATCCGGCCCAACCAGTCCTTTCTGTGTACAGCTACAAATTAAATTACTGTAGTTCCATTCTCTTCATTGTCACCTGCTAATGACCCCCCTCTCTTCCTGCTCAGGGGGTTTAAGAGGCCAGTGCTGGTCTCTCTTGTTGCGCCATTCTGCTGGGTAACCACTGAGGGGTCCAGCTGGACTCTAGTGGCCCCCGGCTCTGCCTGAGCTCCATTGGAGGAAGGGGGATCCCAGAAGCTACATCAGCCTGCCTGGAGCGCTGTCAACTCTGCCTGAGACTATCGCATCAGCTTTGCGTGAGTGTATGCTCCCCTTGTGCTATCTGACTGCTTATGAACTGCCTCTTGGATTACAAATTGCTGTGGAGCCTTTAGCTTTGCCCACCGGGGCTGGATTACAAGTATTTTGGACTCTTTCCCTGCACTACTCCCCATTGAGTGACTGTTGTCTGTTTTAATAAAGCTTTAAGTGTTTGCCGTCTGCCTTGTGTGTTCTGTCCCGCTTACCCTCCGTTACACGTATGTTCATGAAAGTGGTCATTCTTGGAGTCGGTGAAGGCTTTTAACTGCCATAATTTTGTGCAACGTTTCCTATAAGTGATCTATTTTCTATTTTGAGTATATATGTGTTATGAAATAAAGTTGGCATGGTGCGCATGCGTGGCCCGTGGGGACGGACATGTCTCTCTGAGGCTCCTCTGCACCACAGGGAAGACAGCCGCCCCGACCCATGATCCTGGCCCGCATCATCATATAAATGGCCCCAGTTGCCATAGCGATCCCCCTGCCACACGCTAATATGGTCAGGGGAGCGTCCCGGCACCAGACTCCGCCGCCCGGCAAACCAATCGAGGAGGCCCTTGCTCGTGCCTCCTCCAAGATGGCCGCTGCACCCTCTCACAGCAGCAAGCCAGCAGCATTGAAGTATACAGCCCTGCACACGGAGCATCCAAGCCATCCCTGCACTTCTGAGGGTGAGTCTGATGCTGAGACAGAGACCCCCATACATGCTTCAACACCTGATCTTACTACTCCTGACCTCACATGTTTTGGAAAAATGCTACACAAAGCCCTGAACACAGACCTCTGACCGCACCACAGACAAGCTGTCCAGAGAAATCCACGAACTAGAGCAATGCACTGGTGACCTGGAACAGAGGGAGGATGACCTGAACGCCTCATTTCAAACATAAACACACAAACTCGACCTTTTGCGTGATGAAAACACTACATTACAAATGTGCTTAGAGGACTTTGAGAATCGGGCTAGGTGCTCAAACGTGTGAATTTGTGGCCTTCCTGAGTCGATTATTGATGTCCAATCAACTGTCACAGCGTTATTTCAAGAGCTCGCCCCTGCTATTCCCATAGAATGCCTAGAAATGGATAGGGTTCACAGGGCATTGGATCCAAAACGCACCGGCGGCCCACCATGAGATATCATAGCCAAGCTCCACTTCTTTCGCACTAAAGAACAATTTCTACAAGCAGCCCGTAATGCAGAATCCCTCACGTTCCAGGGTCACACTTACCAGCTATTCCAAGACCTCTGTCCCACTACCGTTGCCAAACGAAGGGCCATGAAGCCACATTTACAAGCTCTTCAACAGCATGGCATACCGTATAAATGGTGCTTCCCCTTCGCAGTACGTTTCCAGTACCAGGCCCGAGACCACATCTGCAAGACCCCTTATGAGCTTCAAGACACCCTGCGGAACCTCCAGCTGCACCCTCACACAACACCATCAGAAAGCTCCAGACGAGGATCAGCAGAGGCATAGCTAGGATATTTTGCGCTCGAGGATGAACAGCCACCTCATGACACCCCCCCCAGCTTCATATGGTCCATGTAGACACCCCCCATTCCAATCACATTGCCCCCCCTTTATCCATGGCACTACACACCCGGCTCGGATCTCCCCTCGTCCCCTCCGGCACATGCCCGGCTCACTGCCCTCCTCTCCGCTCCGCTCCTCTCCTCTCCCGGCCGCCCACTGTAGATGGCAGACGTATCAGATGACATGTCTGCTGCAGCCGCTGCAGTGATCTTGTCACCTCATTTTGCCGCCCCTTTACCTTGGTGCCCGGGTACATATGTACCCCCCTGCCCCCCCAGCTACGCCTCTGACGATCAGCATCATGCTCACCGCAGAAATCTCACCCGACACACCTCACCAACGGTCAACTCAACACCCACAAATGAGGACGTTTTTCATCACCTGCTCCATCTCCACAAGATTCCATGGACATCAATCATCTCTCGCTTTACAGCCTACATTCAACGAAGTGGAACTCCGCCACCCTCGTAGTTGACACCCATGGTGTCTGTTCCTCTCATCCCTCACCTGAATGCAGATGTTAAGCATCCGTATCCTTATGTTAGCCCCCAGGACTCATACTGTCCTTCTGACTTCTTCTTCTGTTCTCCCCCTTTTTTCTTAAAACAATGTTATAACCTGTATTGAGGAAAATTTCTTGCTACACCGTATATCAAGGGCCGTCCTACTCTCTCTCCTCTATCGTTAAGAGCTTGTTGTGCCTTATACAGTTGCAAGAAAAAGTATGTGAACCCCTTGGGATTACGTGGAGTTTTGCATGAATTGGGCATAAAATGTGCTCTGAACGTCATCTAAGTCACAACAATAGAAGAACACAGTCTGGTGAACATAATACTACACAAACATTAGATGTTGCCATGGTTTAATTGCACATGACATGTAAACATTCACAGTGCAGGGAGGAAAAAGTATGTGAGGCCCTAGCTTAATGACTTCTCCCAGAGCTAATTGGAGCCAGGAGTGAGCCAACCTTGACTCCAATCAGTGTGATGATATTGGATGTGTTGCTGACAGCTGTCCTGCCCTTAAAAAACACACACCTGTTTTGGTTTTACTGGTTTCAAGAAGCACTGTCTGATGTGAACCATGCCTCGCAGAAAAGAGCTCTCAGAAGACCTACGATCAAGAATTGTTGACTTGCATGAAGCTGGAAAGGGTTACAAAAGTATCTCCAAAAGCCTAGATGTTCATGTGTCCATGGTAAGACAGACTGTCTACAAATGGAGAAAGTTTAGCACTGTTGCTACTCTCCCTAGGCTAGGTCGTCCTGTAAAAATGACTGCAAGAGCACAGCGCAGAATGCTGCATGAGGTAAAGAAGAATCCCAGAGTGTCAGCTAAAGACCTACAGAAATCTCTGGTACATGCTAACATTTGTGTTGACCCATCTACAATAAGGAAAACATTAAAAAAGAATGAAGTACATGGGAGGACACCACGGAGGAAGCCATTGCTGTCCAAAAAGAATATTGCAGCATGTTTGAAGTTTGCAAAAGAGCACCTGGATGTTCCACAGCACTACTGGCAAAATATACTGTGGACAGATGAAACCAAGATTGAGTTGTTTGGGAAGAACACACAACACTATGTGTGGAGAAAAAAAGGCACAGCACACCAACATCAAAACCTCATCCCCACTGTAAAACATGGCGGAGGGAGCATCATGGTTTGGGGCTGCTTTGCTGCCTCAGGGCCTGGACGGATTGTTGTCATTGATGGGAAAATGAATTCCAGAGTTTATCAAGACATTTTGCAGGAAAACGTACCACCATCTGTCCGCCAACTGAAGCTCCGCAGAGGATGGGTGATGTAACAGGACAATGACCCAAAGCATACAAGTAATTCAACAAAACAATGGCTGCAACAGCACAGAATACGCCTTCTGGAGTGGCCCAGTCAGAGTCCTGACCTCAACCCAATTGAAATGCTGTGGCATGACCTTAAGAGAGCGATTCACACCAGACATCCCAAGAATATTGCTACACTGAATCAGTTTTGTGAAGAGGAGTGGTCCAAAATTACTCCAGATCGTTGTGCAGGTCTGATCTGCAACTACAGGAAACCTTTGGTTGAGGTTATTGCTGCCAAAGGAGGGTCAACCAGTTATAAGTCCAAAGGTTCACATACTTTTTCCTCCCTGCACTGTGAATGTTTACATGTTATGTGCAATTAAACCATGGCAACATCTAATGTTTGTGTAGTATTATGTTCTGCAGAGTGTGTTCTTCTATTGTTGTGACTTAGATGACGTTCAGAGCACATTTTATGCCCAATTCATACAAAACTCCACGTAATCCCAAGGGGTTCACATACTTTTTCTTGCAACTGTATATTACTCGTTGGTTTAATCTTCAATCGATTATGCCTGTATTTTATGTATAGGATCCTCAGTTCCGGCGGCATGGAAGATTTCACCCCCCATCTCTGCAGACCTACCTGGATGACCGATGCCACCCAACCCTAGGATCCTTTGACTCTCCTGTATGCCAATCCTGATGTTCTTTCTCCCCCCAGGATCGCACTACTACATTCATGTTTATATGCTGTCTTCCCCACAACCAGCGTACCTGCACACTCACCACTAGCCCCTTTGGTATCGCATTTTTGATACCACTTGGGCTATTACCGCTCCCCAGACCACTCGAGTCCTGGGTGATCCCGGGGACCACTTCTTTGCCTAATTATGGATCCCTATATCCCTCTCCTGATACCCTTCCCTAGCCCTATCCTCCTCCCCTCTCCCCTACACGACTCCACATCTTTGCCTAACTCCTTCTCCCACACAACAATCTTACATCTAGACTGCCAGATTCTCTCTCAGCTGGTACCACTCTATTATCTGAATCACCACATGCTCTCCCCATGGGTTCCCTAAACATTCTCACCCTGAATGTTCAGGGTCTTAACATACTGCAGAAGCAAAACAAGGTATTCTGCTCATTCGCATCATACAATGCCCTCCAGGAGACGCACTATACTCCTACCTCCACTCCAAAATTCTTTGGCCCCCGCTACCCACAGGTCTACACAGCCTCCGCTGCTACCAAACGTAGAGGGGTACTCATTGCCTTCAACCGTGCGACACCCTTCACATTGCATACTGAGATTAAAGACCCTAAAGGTCATTATCTCCTGCTCACCGGGCAACTTCTGGACATTGAAGTCACCATCACCACGTATTACGCCCCAAACCAAGGTCCCTTACCATTTCTTTCCCACCTATTATCAGTTATCGACCATCACAAATGCGGCATGCTGTTACTCTGTGGAGATTCAAATTGCACGATATACCCCTTCCTAGATAAGTCCCCTCAACCCCCTCCTCTGGTCACCTCTAAACAAACCTTCCAAACCATATTATAATGTTACTCAATGATAGATACATGGAGAGAACTCAATCCCATAAAATGCCAATTTACCTTCTATTCCCACCCTCATAAGACATTCTCAAGAAGAGATCACATCTTTATGACTGCTAGCTCTTCCCCACCGAGTACTGGCCTCCGACATCCTCCCAATTCCTTGGTCGCATCACTGTGCTGTTGTCACGTACCTGATGGGAGACTGAATTGATGAGGTCGGCCTCACTTGTGTCACTAGCCCTGACCCTGCTGAGGTTGAAACAGGGGGAGTCTAGGGACCAGGGGGGCAAGAGCGCCAGTGGTTGTTGCTTGCGGCTCTTGCAGATGATGACCTTGGTAGGCAGGATATCCTCTGATTTGGGCACCGTAGAAATAGACCAGGCAGGTTCAGTGGATTTGCCAGATGCACAGCAGAGCAAGGTAGATAGCAAAGACACAGGACTGGAGCGGAATCGTAGGATAGCCGCGGTCATAACAGTCAGGCAGCACAGTACAGGATCAGAAGGAAAAGCCAAAGTCAGGAGCAGAGCCGAAGTCAGGCACCAGGAACCAGGAGCAGGAGAGTAATCAGAGTCAGGTCAGGAACAAGCCGAGTCAGCAACAAAGGAATCAAACAGGAGCAAGCAGGACACGGGGGGAGCTGAAGACCAGTCAGCACTGAATCTGAGCAGAGGCGCTCCTTAAATGGCCCGTCTGGCACCAATCTTCACCGTGCGTGTGCACGTGTGCGTGCATGTGCCTGATCGTGCATTTCTGCGTGCCTGCGCACAACCGTAAATTCTTCTGCGGGATCTCTTTTGCGCATTCGCATTGCCGATCGCGATTCTTCTTGCTTGAAATCCCTTACAGCTGTGCTTACTTCCATTGCCTCTCTGGCCCCATCCCCCCCGATCCCTCTTGGACCATCAACGAGTACCTCCTAGCGAACCCGACACATTGCTCAGATATCGAAACGGCGCTCAAAAGTTATCTATCTCTAAACCACACTCCAGATATCTCCCCTCTCCTTTTTTGGGAAGCACATAAACCTGTACTCCGCGGTTTTGCGTTAGTAAAACACCCTTCCTAAACAAAGAAAAGAGACGGCAACGCCTTCTTCTAGAACAAACCTATGACCAATCTCATCAAGCTTTCCAAGCGACCCCTTCCCCTGCCAATCGAGAAGCCCTAGATCCCGACTGGCCCTTGATCTTCTCCTTACGGACCAAGCTGAGCTCTCCCTTTGTAGATCCTGACATAAATATTATACAAAAGCCAATAAACCTGTCACCTTTCTTGCACTTTCAATCCGTAGGCTTGATCAGATCACCAAACCCATTCGACTACACACTTCCTCTGATAACCTCACTAGTAATCCGGAATGGATCCTGCAAGTTTTCCACAAGCATCTCTCACATCTCTATTCTTCTTCCACACCCTTCAACTCTTCCCAGGCCGACACCCTCTTAGCCTCTCTCACATTCCCAAAACTCTCAGAACATCATCTAACAGCATTAGAACTTCCTATCTCCACAGCTGAAACTCTAAATGCTATTAAATTCCTAAAGCCCTGTAAACGTCCAGGACCCAACAGATTTTCTGCCACATACTACAAAAAGTTTGCCCACCTACTCACGCCTGTTCTTACTAACGCATTCAATGCCATATTATCAGGCTAAACTTTTAACCCAGATACAGTACAAGCCAACATCTTGAAGATCCCAAAGCCAAATTCAGACGACACGCAATGGTCCAATTATAGGCCAATTTCCCTCCTCAACATAGACATCAAAATCGCTAGCTAAAATCTTATCTACACGCCTCAACACGTGTATAGGATCCCTAATTCATAATGACCAAGTGGGCTTTATACGAACTCGACAAGGCGGAGACAACATATGACGCGCAACTCTTCTGACACACATAGCTAAATCCCACAATATTCCCGCCTGTTTCCTGTCCCTGGACATACGGAAGGCATTTTACACAGTCTCATGGCCATACCTGCACTACATTCTGCTTTGGCCCTCATTTTTTAACCTGGATCTTCTCTCTCTACCGCGAACCCTCGGTCAGAACAAATACTTAGGTCATCGGTTTGCTCGATTCCCAATTCCACGTGGCACCAGACAGGGTTGCCCCCTGTCCCCTCAACTCTTTGCCCTAGCCATAGAACCGCTGGCCCTTCTGATCAGGACCAACCCGGATGTCCATGAACTTGAGATAGGAGGCACCTTCCATAAACTGTGTCTATCCGCAGGATGACATCTTACTTTTCCTCACCTCCCCCTTGACATGCTCTACTGCTCTCCTTCGGCTCCTTGATAAGTTTGGCTCACTCTCCAGCCTTCAAATTAACCCCCAGAAGTCATTAGCACTCAATATTTCACTCCCCCTTAACTCCCCACTTGAAACAGATACTTCTGTTGTCATGGTCACAAAGCTCTATTCTCTTCTTGGGTATAAAACTAACTCCAAATATTTTGGATCTATACGCTGCCAACTACACCCCTATGTTAGCTCATCTAATGGCACTTGTGACCAAATGGTCCTCTCTCCCACTGGCATGGCTAGGCAGAATAGCAGTCGTGAAGATGTCAATCCTCCCCAAAATTCTATACCTCTTCAGTGTTCTCCCAATCTCAGTACCCACTCATTACCTTCGTACTTTACAACACCGCATTTTTCCCTACGTCTGAGGCAAGGTTCGCACACGTGTTCCCTGCTCCACTCTTTATCACCCCAAACTTAATGCCGGACTCGGTCTCCCAAATATCAGTAAATACTACCGAATGGCACACATAGCACAATTACCAAAATATCACACTACCTCCGAAACCCCGCAATGGGTTATCCTTGGATCTATAGAGTGTGACCCCTTATCTACTGCTAACCTTCTCTGGTTAAGACCTATTGATCGTCGTTCGGTTACAAACCCCATTACTTCTCACTTCTTGCTTCTTTGGGATAAATTGAAATCCCGCTATCTCCTACAGTCACCACATAACCCCCTTCTCTCATATCTCAGAAACCCAGCCTTCGCCCCGGCCTGGTCCTCACCACATTTAAACACTGATCCTCAGCCAACCTTATCCGGACTCATCACTTTGTGCTCAGGAACAAGTTCAGACCCTTTACCTCATTATGTGAAACCCATGAACTCTCAACTTCTGAAATATTTCGGTAAATTGAAAAATTTCTACGCTCCATACACTACAGCTGCGAGTCCAGTAAACACCATGTCCCCTTTTGAACGGGCTTGCCACAAAGACCGCCATAGGCGAGGCCTCATATCATATCTGTACTCCCTCTTCACAACCTCGACCACTACACCACTACCCTCATATATACACAAATGGGAAACGGACCTTGGCCAGCAATTCGACTCTTCTAATTGTGACCACATCTGGTCCAATACTAAAGCGTCATCTCAAAATATCGTGGCCTTGGAAACCAAATACAAGGTCCTGACTCGTTGGTACCTAGTCCCAGCAAGAATAGAGAAGTACACCCCTAATTACCCTTCAACTTACTTCAGAGGCTGTGTAGACCTGGGCACACATTTCCATATACTATGGTGGGACTGCCCAACCACCCAAGTCTTCTGGGCAGAAGTCTTTAGAATGCTTTCTACACTAAGCGCAAAAATCCTCCAACTGAACCCATCAACTGCGCTGCTCAGCCTACGACCCCCTGACGTCACAAATTCACAATTCAAACTTATCCTACAAGTTACTACAGCAGCCAAGCAGGTCATAACCAAATCTTGGAAATCTCCCTCGCTATGCATCACAGTAGTTAAAAATAAAGTTACCCAGGCTATGATTCATACAAAAGTAGAAGCCACAATTTTAGATACCATCCCTAAATTCAAGAAGGTTTGGAACCCCTGGGTAGAGCATTTCCTTCTGCCTAACTTGGATGACTCACTTCTCAACCCGTAACAAATACTTCAAGCTACATCGGTACCACCCCCCACCAATCTCACATTCATCTTCATCTATTGCTTCTAACCGTGGAGTCACCTCCCTCTCCTCATCCCTCCCCTCTTTCTCTTCCCTTTCCTATAAGGTCTCATTTGTTATTGATACCTACTTTTGTACCTATGCAATGTTTTGTATGAGAATTGTATACCTCCACTGTCCCATTTATTCCTTCCTGTTAAAATCAATAAAATCTTTGAACAGGAAATAAAGTTGTCATAGAAGGTAATGAGCTCTGTAAATCTCTGACATACAGTATGACACGGGATATAATTATTACAGAAAACAGCAGCATTAAAATCAGGAAATTATTAGTAATACATCCAATTGGGCCCTCAAGAAGTTCAGGATGTCCTTATAACATGTCCTTAGCACTCCATGAAATGTATAAAAGAAATATAAATGGATAGAAAATAAATCTAACTGGGCAGCTCTTTGTGTTTTCCATGTTGCTGGTGAACATAAATTCCATAAGAACATTTAGAACCCCCTAGAGGTGTCTCCTGGATAAATGGTGACTGATCTAATGTGACCAAACAAGAATGTATCTTCAAGTTGGTGACAGATTATATACAGTGACATGAGTGGGTGTAACAGTTGTGATTTACACTCACCGGCCACTTTATTAGGTCCACCTGTTCAATTGCTCGGTAACACAAATTGCTAATCAGCCAATCACATGAAAGCAACTCAATGCATTTAGGCATCTAGACATGGTGAAGACATCTTGCTTCAAACCGAGTTTCAGAATGGGGAAGAAAGGGGATTTAAGTGATTTTGAACATGGCATGCATGTTGGTGCCAGACGTTCTGGTCTGAGTATTTAAAAAACTGCTGATATACAGGGATTTTCCTGCACAACCATCTCTGGGGTTTACAGAGAATGGTCTGAAAAAGAGAAAATATCCAGTGAGTGGCAGTTGTGTGGAGGAAAATGCTTTGTTGATATCAGAGATCAGAGGATAATGGGCAGACTGGTTTAAGATGATGTATCAAAATGTATATAATGATACAATGTATAATGGAATGCATATAATGATACAATGTATAATGGAATGTATATAATGATACAATGTATAATAGAATGTATATAATGATACAATGTATAATAGAATGTATATAATGATACAATGTATAATGTGATGCATATAATGATACAATGTATAATAGGATGTATATAATGATACAATGTATAATGAATTGTGTATAATGATACAATGTATAATAGAATGTATATAATGATACAATGTATAATGGAATGTATATAATGATACAATGTATAATAGGATGTATATAATGATACAACGTATAATAGGATGTATATAATGATACAATGTATAATAGAATGTATATAATGATACAATGTATAATAGGTTGTGTATAATAATACAATGTATAATAGGATGTATATAACAATACAATGTATAATGGGATGTATATAACGATACAATGTATAATATGATGTATATAATGATACAATGTATAATAGAATGTATATAATGATACAATGTATAATATGATGTATATAATGATACGATGTATAATGGAATGTATATAACGATACGATCTATAATGGAATGTATATAACGATACGATGTATAATGGAATGTATATAACGATACAATGTATAATAGGATGTATATAATGATACAATGTATAATAGGATGTATATAATGATACAATGTATAATGGAATGTATATAATGATACAATGTATCTCTCGCCACCATTCATAGAGAAAGAAAAAAACAAGGGGGCTGGGCTGTACAGTGACTGATCACTGTGATAGCTAATCAGAAGCTATAACAGTGATCATGTGACCCGGAATCCGGAGTCCCGTGTCCCAATTGCTAGAATGGGACCCCGGGGCTCTCAGTGACACCGAGTTCTTTATGCTGGAAACGCACCATGCGGCGCGCTCCCAGCAGAAAGCCAGGTACACAAATATGCGACCCCACGGAAAACAGCCCAGTTCTGTGAAGCAACGTATTTGTGTGACGTCGGAGTCAAGGGGTTAAAGGGAAGCTTTGCACTAAATATGCAGTTTAACCTAAAATAGAGGTCCCATCAGCATGCCATAAGTCCTCCTGCATACGGGGCGTTTTTACAGCGGCTGTTTTTGTCTTTTGAAGTTTTTCTCTACATCCAATAAACCCCCCCAGCATGTTATCCTATGTGTCCGTACACACAGACTGGAATCAACGGTTTTTCGCTGAAAAAAAAACAGGGCTAGTGGGTTTCTAAAGGAGTTTTTTAGCTGTAAAAACCCTGTAACACTGAAAAACGTGCCAAAATGCAGTAAAACATCGCAAAACTGTGTTTTTGACTCCCAACATTTTTTTTTTGTAAGAAACGCAAATGCAGAAAAACGCTGCTAAACTCTAATGCAACAATTCTAAAAAAAGCTGAAAAACTGCGGTTTTTAACGTAACTTTACACAGCTAACGTTATCAGCATTATCAAAACGTCCCCCCCCCCCCCCCAGTGTACATGAGGACTAACAATCGATGAACGCCCCAGATGAATGAGAACCGCAAAATACTGCCCCCCAAGGGGATCTCAGATCTGCAGAATTTGACCCAAATTAGAAGCAAACCTGAACCTCATTCCTATTTGTAACACTTAGTTTGTAGAGTCTCTTGAGGGATGACAGACATTTACATTTAATAATAATAATAATAATGATAATAATAATAATTTCTGATTTCAGGTTCCGGTATCTCGATCCCTGTTTACCCGGCAGCAGAAAAAAGTTTGGCTCTTCCATACATAAATGCTGCTATGAGTGTTCCCCGTGTCCAGAAGGAGAGATATCCAACATTTCCGGTACAGTTTGTATTTCTTAGTTATTGTTGGACTCAGCAGACTTTACCAATGTAATACTGCTACAGCTTGGAACGGGTGCGCAAAATCATGTATATATATGTGATTTTGCAGTTCCGGGAAGCGCCGTCATTCGCAGCCTCAGCTGTCAATCACCAAGTCCTGATGGGTGATTACTTGCCACCACCCGGTGATCGCCGAGTATCTCCAACAGGGGAGAAACCTGTGTATAGACAACACGGATCTCTCCTCTGTCAGCTCCTGCACACTGCTTTGTATGGCTCTGCATAGCAGTGTGCTTACAGTGAAACACACAGCACACAGTTAACCCTTTGATCGTCCCTCGTGTTAACCCCTTCCTGCTCAGTGCCATTAGTACAGTGTCGGTGCTTTTTATTAGCATTGATCACTGTATTGGTGTCATTGGGGATGTCAGAGACACTAAGTCAATTCCCCCCAATATCAGAATGCCTTCTGCAGTCCTGCTATAAATCACTGATCACCGCCAAAGACACGGAGCAGAATACATTTTGGCTGAAATTTATGACAAAATTAGATTTTTAAAAAATTTTACTGTCTTTTTTCTCCAGTTTATCTGAGGATTGCAGTCATTTACCGGCCTCTTGGCCCTGTGTCACACTTTCTCAATGATTTGTCCACATGGCTACCCTACTTTCCTCTGAAGTACCCGCCATCATCCTTGGTGACTTTAGCAGTCCAATCAATGTTAACACCTCAGCCACTTCTCAACTACTCAGCTTAACGTCCTCTTTTAACCGAATACAATGGACACAAGCCACCACTTTCTCCAATGGCAACCCTCAACCTCGCATTCTCCCACTTAAGCACTCCCTGTAACCTCTCCAACATCCCTTTTCCTCTCTCTGACCACAACCTTCTCAGTTTCACACTTTCCCTGTCTCCTACCTCCCATGCCTCCAACCTGCAAACGGCTACCCGCAGGAAACTTGGCCACCTCAACCCTTCCCTTCTTCATCCTGCTACTGACTGCCTTTATGATAAAATCGCTCCCCTGTCCTTCCCAGACCTGGGCACTTCTGACTACAACAACATTCTGTCATCCTTCCTGGACACACTCCTTTCACTACACGCAGAACCAGGCCTCACCTGTCACAACCCTGGCAAACAGATGACACCAGAAGTCTCAAGAGATGCAGTCATGCTCTTGAGCAAGTATGGAGTACAACTAAATCCCTGAAAGACTTCACCCTCTACAAATCCCTCCTTCTCAAATACAGCTCCTGCCTCCATACTGTTAAACAAACCTACTACACGAGTCTCATCAAAACCCTCTCATCCAAATCCTGTCAACTCTTTTCTACATTTAATTCCTTACTTCACCCCACACTGCCTCCAGCCACCAACATGCTTACTGCCCAGGATATTGCCAATCATTTCAATAACAAAATCAACACAATTTGTCATGAGATAGCCAGCATCCAGCTTTCTCTCCCAATCAACACACCAAGTCCAACACCATACTCCTCCTTCAACCCTGTTACCACTGAGGAAGTTGCCAAACTACTTTCCTCTGTCCACCTCACCACCTTTCCCCTGGACCTGTCCTCTCTCAATTACTATGACCACCTTCCTGCTCCATCCTAAACTCTCAAACCCACATCTTCAACCTTTCCCTCTCTTCAAGTACATTTCCCTTCACGCTCAAACATGTACTGACCACCCCCATACTTAAAAAATCCTCACTGGACCCCACCTGTTTGAATAACCTAAGACCCATCTCCCTGCTTCCATTTGCCTCCAAGCTTCTTGAATTCCTTATCCACAGTGGTATGAGTTGCTACCTCATTGACAACAACCTTCTCAATCCCCTACAGTTCTGCTTCCTCCCGCAATGTTCCACTGAAAATGCTCTATTAAAACTCACTAATGACCTTTTAACTGCTAAAACCAACGGCCATTACTCCATACTCATACTCTTAGACCTTTCTGCTGCCTTTGACACAGTTGACCACCCACTCGTCCTCAACAAACTCCACTCCCTTGGCCTCCATGACTCTGCTCTTTCCTGGGTATTCTGGTACCTATCTCAGTGCACTTTTAGTGTCACATACAATACCATTTACTCTGCTCCTCTTCCTCTTTCTGTTGGGGTCCCCCAAGGCTCCATCCTTGTGCTCCTCCTCTTCTCTCTCTATATCTCTTCCATAGGCAAGTTGATAACCTCCAGTGGCTTTCAATGCCACCTCTATGCTGATGACACCCAGATCTATCTCTCAACTTCTCAATTCACCCCCTCAATCCCCTTACAGATCACAAATTTACTAAGTGACGTATCAGTATGGATGTCACACCATACCTCAAACTCAATCTTTCTAAAACTGAGCTTGTAATAGTTCCTCCTTCTGTATCCCCTCCCCATGACTTTACCATTGAGATCAACGGCACAACCAATGGTCCCTCCACACATGCCAGGTGTAATCTTAATGGTGCTAGGTGTAATCCTAGACTCTGATCTCTCCTTCATCCCCCACATCCAATATCTGGCTAAATTTTGCTGCCTCAAATACCGGAACATTTCCAGAATTCGCCCCTCCCTGACTAAAGACACCACACAACAGCTTATTCACTCCTTGATTATTTACCAACTTGACTACAACTCCCTTCTCACTGGCCTACCCTTACACTGGCTATCCCCCCTTCAGTATGCTATGAATGCTGCTGCCAGACTAATGCACCTTACTAACCAATCCATGACTACTGCCCCTCTGCCTATCTCTTCACTGGCTTCAACTGACCCAACATATACATTCAAAATACAAACTACAACATGCAAGGCCATCCACAACATTGCCCCCAGCTACATCACCAACCTCATCTGCAAATATTGTCCTCTCCTCCCAAGACCTCCTGCTCTCCATTTACCTCCTCCCACACTCACCTCCGGAACTTCTCTAGACCCTCTCCCATCCTCTGGAAAATGGCCACCTAAAAGCAAAGGATTTGAGTCTCTGTAGCATGACCTCTGACAGGTTCAAGCTGAGAGCCTCAGACTTCTGATAATTTATTTGAAAATTAGATAATTCACCATAACGTCTAAATTCAGCCATCAAGTTGGGAATGGTGACATCCAGTTAACTGCTAAAAAAGAGCAAATCATCTGCATAAGGAGAGACCTTATGGCATTTATGCCCAGTCAAAATATTATGAATGTTCTGCTTACTCCTAACATAGTGTAGAAATGGTTCACACATTAAAAGGAAAATGAGGGGTGAAAAGGCACAACCGTGTCTTGTACCATTTGTAACAGGGAAAGGAGACGAGCAATCCATTAGCACCTGTGCTGTGACTCAGTCCACGTTCTCATAGTCGGACTAAGGCCTTTGTCTTCCAGTGTGGCCCTGATGAAGGACAAATTCACCCTGTCAAAGGCCTTTTCACATCAGTAGAACGAAGGAGAGTTGGAGTAGTCCTTGGCAGGACAGAATGTATAACATTAAGTCTTCGGATCATACCATCACATGCCTCTCTGTTTGGCATAAAGCCCACCCGGTCATAATGGATAATGTTATTAAGATAAGGAATCAGATGGGTAGATAAGATTTTAGTGAATAGTTTCGGATCAAGCTTGAGCAGAGAAATAGGCCTTTAGTTGGCGCATCGAGTGGGATCTTTCCTTTCTTTGGTGATCACTGAGATATGGGCTGTTAATGTTTCTGGGTGTACAGTGTGTTCATGAGAGCACAATGGACATTCACTCTGATGGTAATACGCTTGGCCTTGTATAACCCCATCTCTGCACTCCTGGCAACTTCACCAACACCTCCTGTCCTTTCTCTGATCACAACCTCATCAGTTTCACAGTATACTTGTTTTCAACCACCTATCCCCCCAAGCAGCAAATGATTACTTGTAGAAACCTTCACCCTTCTCTTTTCTATTCTGCTACTGACCACCTCTATGACAAAATCTCTCCCATTTCCTGTCCTGACCTGGCCACCTCTGTCTAGAACAGTTCACTCTCATCTTCAGTGGATGCACTTGATCCTCTAACTAATGAAATGACTAATGAAACCACCAAGCTACTCATTCACTCCCTTATTATATCTTGCCTTGACTTTTGCAACTCCCTTCTCATATATCGATCTCTCCATAGGCTATTCCCTCTCCAGTCTATCATGAATGCTGCTGCCAGGATCAACTACCTTACCAACTGCTCAATGTTTGCCACCCCTCTCTGCCAATCCCTCCACTGTCTTCCGATTGCCCAGTGAATTAAATTCAAAATGCTAACAACAACAACATACAAAGCTATTCACAAGTCTACCCCCAGCTACATCACCAGTCTTGTATACAGATATCTCCCAAACCATCCTCTCCGCTCCTCTCATGATCTCCTGCCCTCAAGATCCCTTGCCTCCTCCTCTCCCATCCTCTGGAATTCTTGACCTCAATATGTCTGGCTATCCCCTACTCTAGATGCCTTTAGGTGATCCCTGAAAACTCATCTGTTCAGGGAGGCAAAACATTGCAGAACAAACCTCCAAAAAAATTTCAAATATATGAATAGTAGAAAGGTCCGGCCCGAGCATGTAGGCCCTTTACAGAGTCATCTAGAGGGGGTGACTGGGGACAAAGAGAAGGCCAATGTATGAAATCCCTTCTTCAGCTCTGTGTATACAAAGGAACATGGGGGGGCTCCTGTCCATAATGGGCGTGGTACTGACACAGCTCCAGATGATTCACATTGGCTCACAATTTAAATGATCCAAAAATATTTAGACAGAATAAAAGGTGAATAAAGCCCCTGGACTGGATGGCATACACCCACTGGGCCTTAAAGAATTGAGCTCTGTCATTTCACAGCAATTGTTTCTCATTTTTAGGGACTCTTCAATGACTGGCATAGTACCACTGGATTGGCGTAAGGCCAATTTGGGCCAATATTTAAAAAGGGGTCAAAATCTTTCCCAAGTAATTATAGACCTGTTAGTGTAACTTCTATAGTTGGGAAGATACTGGAGAGTTTAATAAAAGACCACATAGATGAGTTCTTGCTGGAAACAAATATTGTAAGCAACAGACAGCATGGATTCATGAAAGACAGAAGTTGTCAAACAAATCTGATTTCTTTTTATGAGGAGGTGAGCAAAACCTTGTAAAGAGGAGTGGCTGTGGACGTGGTATACTTGGACAGAGGGGTGGCGTTGGACGTGGTATACTCAGACAGAGGGGTGGCTGTGGACATGGTATACTTGGACAGAGGGGTGGCAATGGACGTGGTATACTTGGACAGAGGGGTGGCAGTGGACGTGGTATACTCGGACAGAGGGATGGGGGTGAACGTGGTATACTCGGACAGAGGGGGCGGTGGACATGGTATACTCAGACAGAGGGGTGGGGGTGGACGTATTATACTTGGACAGAGGGTTGGCGGTGGACGTGGTATACTTGGACAGAGGGGTGGCTGTGGACGTGGTATACTTGGACAGAGGGGTGGCGGTAGATGTGGTATACTCGGACAGAGGGGTGGCTGTGGACGTAGTATACTTGGACAGAGGGGTGGCTGTGGACATGGTATACTTGGACAGAGGGGTGGCGGTAGATGTGGTATACTTGGACAGAGGGGTGGCAGGGGATGTGGTATACTTGGACAGAGGGGTGGCGGTGGATGTGGTATACTCAGACAGAGGGATGGGGGTGGACGTAGTATACTTGGACAGAGGGTTGGCGGTGGACGTGGTATACTTGGACAGAGGGGTG
Organism: Staurois parvus; assembly: GCF_062004578.1. Taxonomy (NCBI): domain Eukaryota; kingdom Metazoa; phylum Chordata; class Amphibia; order Anura; family Ranidae; genus Staurois; species Staurois parvus. Next base: position 277,283 of record NW_028318104.1, read on the forward strand.
GCGGTGGACGTGGTATACTCGGACAGAGGGGTGGCAGGGGATGTGGTATACTTGAACACAGTTCCCCACACACGGCTAATGTGTAAGGAAAGTCTACAGGCTGGAAAAATCAGAATGTAAACGGATAGAAAACTGGCTAAAAGATCGTATTCACAGAGTAGTGGTTAATGATTCATAATCTGAATGGTCTAGGGGTGTCAGTGATGTACCCCAAGGTTCAGCGTGATTAGTGGGGTATCCCAAGGTTCAGTGTTATTAGTGGGGTACCCCAAGGTTCAGCATGATTAGTGGGTTTCCCCAAGGTTCAGTGTTATTAGTGGGGTACCCCAAGGTTCAGCGTGATTAGTGGGGTATCCCAAGGTTCAGTGTTATTAGTGAGTTTCCCCAAGGTTCAGTGTTATTAGTGGGGTCCCCCAAGGGTCAGTGTTGGGACCCTTACTTTTTAATATATTTATAAACAATGTAGGATTTGGGATTATAAATCCCATTTCAGTCTTTGCAGATGACACCAAGCTGTGCCGGGGAATAACGTCCTTACAGGATGTCTCCAACTTACAAGCCGACCTCAATGCTCTGTGTAATTGGGGGACTATGGGGCCAATGAGGTTTAATGGTGATAAATGTAATGTTCTGCACTTGGGGGCTAAGAATATGCATGCATCAAACATACTAGGGGGGTACAACTGGGGGGTCAATGGTGGAGAAGGATCTGGGGGGGTCAATGATGGAGAAGGATTTAGGGGTTCTGGTAGATCACAAGCTTAATAATGGCATGAAAGCTGCGGGTTCTAAAGCGAGAAAAATCCTCTCTTGTATTATTATCATTATTAACACCTCAACTAGAATATGCAGTTCAGTTTTGGGCTCCAATTCACAAAAAGGACATTGGGGAACTGGAGGAAAAAAAAGCGAAGGGAAACCAAACTGATACGAGACATGGAGGAGCTCAGCTACGAGGAAAGATTAGAGGAACTGAATGTATCCTCTACTTAAAAGAGGAGATTAAGGGGGGATATGATCTCCATGTATAATACATAAGGGGGAATAAGATCACCATGTATAATACATAAGGGGGGATATGATCTCCATGTATAATACATAAGGGGGGATATGATCTCCATGTATAATACATAAGGGGGGATATGATCTCCATGTATAATACATAAGGGGGGATATGATCTCCATGTATAATACATAAGGGGGGATATGATCTCCATGTATAATACATAAGGGGGGATATGATCTCCATGTATAATACATAAGGGGGGATATGATCTCCATGTATAATACATAAGGGGGGATATGATCTCCATGTATAATACATAAGTGGGGATATGATCTCCATGTATAATACATAAGAGGGATATGATCTCCATGTATAATACATAAGGGGGGATATGATCTCCATGTATAATACATAAGGGGGGATATGATCTCCATGTATAATACATAAGGGGGGATATGATCTCCATGTATAATACATAAGGGGGGATATGATCTCCATGTATAATACATAAGGGGGGATATGATCTCCATGTATAATACATAAGGGGGGATATGATCTCCATGTATAATACATAAGGGGATATGATCTCCATGTATAATACATAAGGGGGATATGATCTCCATGTATAATACATAAGGGGGGATATGATCCCCATGTATAATACATAAGGGGGGATATGATCTCCATGTATAATACATAAGGGGGGATATGATCACCATGTATAATACATAAGGGGGATATGATCTCCATGTATAATACATAAGGGGGGATATGATCTCCATGTATAATACATAAGGGGGGGATATGATCTCCATGTATAATACATAAGGGGGGGATATGATCTCCATGTATAATACATAAGGGGGGATATGATCTCCATGTATATTACATAAGGGGGATATGATCTCCATATATAATACATAAGGGGGATATGATCTCCATGTATAATACATAAGGGGGATATGATCTCCATGTATAATACATAAGGGGGATATGATCTCCATGTATAATACATAAGGGGGAGATATGATCTCCATGTATAATACATAAGGGGGGGATATGATCTCCATGTATAATACATAAGAGGGGATATGATCACCATGTATAATACATAAGGGGGATATGATCTCCATGTATAATACATAAGGGGGGATATGATCTCCATGTATAATACATAAGAGGGATATGATCTCCATGTATAATACATAAGGCGGGGATATGATCTCCATGTATAATACATAAGGGGGGGATATGATCTCCATGTATAATACATAAGGGGGGATATGATCTCCATGTATAATACATAAGGGGGTATGATCTCCATATATAATACATAAGGGGGATATGATCTCCATGTATAATACATAAGAGGGGATATGATCACCATGTATAATACATAAGGGGGGATATGATCTCCATGTATAATACATAAGGGGGGATATGATCTCCATGTATAATACATAAGAGGGATATGATCTCCATGTATAATACATAAGGCGGGGATATGATCTCCATGTATAATACATAAGGGGGGGATATGATCTCCATGTATAATACATAAGGGGGGATATGATCTCCATGTATAATACATAAGGGGGTATGATCTCCATATATAATACATAAGGGGGATATGATCTCCATGTATAACACATAAGGGGGATATGATCTCCATGTATAATACATAAGGGGGGATATGATCTCCATGTATAATA